>NC_089874.1:114817500-114902500 GCF_040182565.1 Anser cygnoides
CCTAGACTGTAAGGTCTTCATGACAGAGACCTTGCTTTTCTTTGTTTCCAAGGGTATGCAGTTGTATTTTTACTTAGTAAACCAATAAACAATCCCCATCCTCTCTTACATCCCTTCATTACTTTAAAAGCTGAGATTTTGAAATAAGTTTATGAATGTGAATGAATGCTCTTTTCATTTACCTGTTCTTTCCTTCCTTCCACAGCTCCAGCAATGACTACATTTTTCTTATCATATGTTTTGGACTAAACTTGCGCTGCACCTGCACTTCATGTATGGCTCTTACACACTTCCAGAGTTACCAGTGGCTTCTTTGGAAAGAGGAGGGTGGCATGCACACGCTGTTTGCTGGCTCCATTCCTCCTTACCACCTCCCAACCCTGTCTTCCTCTTGCATTGTGAACTGTTTTTTTCACATTTCTCACTAATCTCTAACACCAGCCTCTCCTGCCCACCTCACGGATGTGCTTTGGAAGGCTGTAGTTTGCTGCTACTCAAGTATGTGAAGAAGTCTTCAAGATAACCACATCAACTGAAATAGCTAACGTAGCAAGCCAAGCTAATTAAAACACACTGAATTAGGATATAGCTACAAGAGTAAAAAATACTGAGAAAAAAACACAGAGCTGCCCACTAATACAGCTAAAAGAGCACCAGAGTCTTGCTACTTAATTGCACAGGCTACTGGCAAGCAGGCTTTAGCTACAACAGATGACTCCCCTTTAGCATCCAAGTCCTACGCAGACTATTCTAAATCAGACTTTATTCATTATGATGAGTTACTAAGAATTACCTCAGAATCTACAGTTAGTGTTAAACAATATTTGTTTAAAACAGATTTGAGGGAAATCTTGTTAAAAATTCTGAATGGTATTGGAATTTTGAGCGTACGAGCTTGCCATTCTAAACCATTTGATTAAATTTAACCATAGGAAATTCTTCCAAGACCTAATGAAGCAGCAATTACATCTAAAGAGGGAGCCAAGCCAAGAATTCTACCATTCCAATAGCTCTCTTTTGAACATCATGCTACAATATCTAATCTGCTCGGTTTTGAGTTTACACATATTATAAATCTCTGAGCTTTTGGATTTCTATAAAATAAACCATACAGTTAAAGGTTTCACTTATTCTTTTTTTGATATGAGTAACTTAGTATTTCCCTATTGTTTAAAAAATTGAGATAGTTTTAGGATTTCAAATATTCATAAAAAAAGCTCTGTGTATGAAATACAATCAAAAAGAATTTAAAAATTATGCAAGTATATTTCTGGGTCTGGTTGAAGAGCAGATGCTGCCTCCATGCACATCTTTCACAGTACTTTAACATGAATTTTGACAAATAGATAAAAACAATGCAAAAAAAAATATGAAAGAAGGACAAAATAAATCTTTAATTTCTTAAAACAAATGTTGGACTTAATCCTGATTTCACTTGCTTTGTCATAAGCATTTACTTTGTAGCTCTCTGAAGACAGCATAGCTGTGTTGGTGTAGATGGGATAAGAATCAATCCCATCACTTTCCCTTTTGATTAAAAGGAGGAACCGTTAAAACCGGATAATGGTTTCATTTGTAATACCCTCAGCAAACGCAGATTGTTTGGTCTTCTCAGCAATGTTATTATGTTGCACAAAGATGACCCTTTTTGTGATTTAAGATGTAGCTAGAGGAATCCGAGTACAGCCAAATCGATGGAGGCAATCTTGCTCTATTTCCAGATTTCCAGCATTTCTTCGTTATATGTAATAGAACATTTTAGCATAATAATTCAGGGGTCCGGAGATACAGAAGACAGAGAAATAATGTTGAAAAGTAATTCTTCACATTTGGCTTTCACTACATCAAGTGCAAACGGTGAACTTAAACATGAAAATACAATTTGCTCCTTCTAAAGTCTACATCCTTATCTCTGGCAAAGAACACACATTCATTTCCAGTGCCTCGAGGTAAAGACTAAGGCATCTATCACAAGCACAGTGAATATCTGAAGGATTTGGAAGCAATCTTTTCATAATGTTTCTTTGGAAGGGAAGCAGGGTTATGAGTTACTCAAAATTCATAGAGATTATTAAGTTTACATCCACACAGCAGATATGGTACCATATTATTTCCCATCAACAGTGTTCTCACCTGCTGAGAATCTCTCTCTGGTTCAAGACAGCCATTCATTATGAGGCATTAGCACTCTACTGCGCAAACCAAAGTCATGCCCCATCAGTGAACTGGGCAAGCCCGTAATACCCACACTCTGCTCACAAGGGCTACGTTTACTTACTGTTCAAGACCTTCATTTTAGTGATTTAATAGGCAGGTAATTTCTTACTTCAGCAGATTTTTATATATTTTAGGTCAGGTATTTCTGGAGAAATGTTTGGGCGTGTAAAAGGTTTACAGGGCTTCCCAAAGAACTCCCATACCACTGGAGTATGCAATGGCAGCAGGGACTCCTTCTGACAAGAAAAGCTGATCAGCTGCAAGCTTTCCTATTGATGAATCCAACTCTTCACCCAGTCTAAACTAAGCCTGTGGGTTTTGTGTTTTTCTTCTTAGACTTCTTTGAGGCCTGCAGAAAGTTATGAAATAGATTTTTCTAGTCCTCCCAGGAGCAAGGCCAGGTTCACATCTTGACCTCAGAAACAAAGCAGCCCACGAAAGCCAGCCTTCTCGGACTAACACAAAGCAAACTACAACATGCAACATAAGGCAATATTAAGAGTGAGAAATGACAAGCAGTATTGGGGAGGAGAAATAATAAAACCTGGCCATATTAAAATCCCAGCAACAATGATACTGAACAACACAATTTTGGCTCTGCTGCAGTCTTCATTAGCAAGGGTGGAAACGTTATTCATCTGAAAAGAGTGTTTATTTGGAAGAAAGATTTCAATTACAAGTCAACAAAAAAGGAATTCTTTATTGTAGAACATTATTTATTTTTAGACCTTATGGTCATCTTATTCTGTAACCGTCCTAGCATACCTATGGGTATGGCAACGTGCAGCCACACACAGACTCTCACAACAAGCCAGCCGTACTAAAATATACAAAATACAAATAGAAATACAAAAGAACCCTTACAGGACCTAATCTCCTCTCAACAACATTCACATAAATCAGCTCAGTCAGCTGAGGGACATTGATGTGAAACTCTAGAGAGGAAAGAATCGGACTCTGATGCTTTGAACAAACTGCCCAAGTGTATCTTATGTGCAGACTGTTTAACTGTGGGTTCAGTACCACAGAGGAAAACAGGTGTAAAAATGATAAACCCTACTTTTCACGGTGAAACAGCGTTAAGGACACAAAATATGGTCCTATCCTGAATACATGAATACTGAACTCAGGTGGAAGTAGCTCACAAAAGCATCAACAGTTTGACACATGTAAGTAACCAGGTCCTTATCAAAGACCACCGAATCTGAATGGCTAATTCCCATTAACATGAGTGGCAGTGGTGTTTGTGCAAATCCCATGTATGCTGATGGAAGTACGGACCCTGAAATCTCCATGACCTTGATGTGCAATATTTATGTCTACACCTTTAGCCTCTTGCACATAATGAGATGCAGTCTTTTAGCTTTATGCACTTCACCAGGCATTCAATTAGAAAAAGCAAATTTTTTTGGGGGGGGGAAGAATGCTAAGCTATTTAGACAGAAGGTAGTGAATCAAAAATTGCAAAACTTCAGCTTTCAAAAATAGCCTAAGTGACCTCTTACAATACTCTGACCACTCCATCACAAGCAGGAGGCAACCCCTGTGAAGAGCGAATTCTGGCAAAGTTCTCTCTTCACAGATGATGCACAGCTTAAGCTATAATGAGTTTTTGGGTTACAAATGCTGAACGCATTAATATTCCTTGATGATAATTATCACAGTATAAGCACCTTTCCCAATGTGAGTAGCATAAAGCAACTGAAGCAGCATTTTTACTACATTTGAAACAAGCTGGAAAATGGGATTTTCTACTCTCGTAACCTGAGGTCAACATACATCAAGCTATGCATATTAAATACGTCTACCCTATACAACTATATAGACCTTTCCATATATTCACACACATGCATTCAATTAACACCCTAATTTTCTGAATACTTATACAAATATGCTATACATATGAACATGACTTCTCATGCAAAACAAATCCAGTATTAAACCCAAATAATTAATAAACAGGCTACACTGGTATTTCTTTGGAAGTGACTTATTTTTCTACAATACTTAGAAAAAAAATAGGCAGGTATTAGCTGCTGATACAAATTGAAAATTAAAAAAATACATGTACATTTACCCAGACTGAAAATAAAATTTGTAGAAAAATGTTGCCTTCTACCTTCACAGGTTAAAGTAACAACACTAAGTGTGACTTATACCCACAGATAGCACTTTTTTTTTTTTTTTAAGAACAGCTGAAAAAAAAGAGTTCTTGAGTGAGCCCAAATTCTTGCAGACAGCTCACAGACCAAGTAATGAGTAGGGGCACCAGAGATATCCCCAAGAAACAGCAGAGCAGGAGCCTCAAGCCAGGCAGCCGAGCACCTGCAAAGCTGTTCCTTACCTGTCGCCGCAGCCAGGAGACTGCAGAACCTTTGTGCTGCCTCTGCATGGGGCAATAACCTACTCATCCAGGCAGCAGCAGCAAACAGATTGATTTCACAGTCAGACAGGCTCACCCAACCTTTGGAGCCTATTCTTAAATCTGAACGGGGGGAAAAAGGGTGCACATCACACATAGCACCTAAAATCTGCAAGCCATCCCCCAAAACCAAGAGAATACCCATCTCATCACACACCAAACCCAAATTCCTTCCAAAGATAACATGAGATACACTTCTTTAAACGGTATAAATGGGCTCGGCTGTATTTTAAGTGCAGGACATTTAATTATTATACAAGTACTTATGGAGGATTAATTAGCATACAACAAGGATCTGAAACATGCAGGCATTTGTCAAAGAAGACAGGGTTTCTAATGATTTATTATTGTTTGATTAACAACATCATGCAGCAACTATGTTATTAAATCTCTGTTTTGCATACTACAGAACCTAAAAACATTACCTAGTGATGTACTGTCAGTCTCAGAAGAGGGTAACAACTTGATCTCTGCTTTCTTATCACCCCCATCTCAGAAAATGTTCATTGTTACAAACGATGCACTGGTAAGAAGCCTTTAAAAATATCACACTGTGAGTTGCAGGGTTTTTACTAAACGCTATAATACCGTTTTAATATTCTGTGCAAATAAACTCACTGCCTTCTTCTAGCAGTGACAAAATGGGAGTCAGTTTGAACCCTTAATCCGAAAAATGGGAATCAATTCTGGTGTTCTGTGGGTGTGAAATCTGCTGAATGTATTTATGCCATGTTGTCC
Organism: Anser cygnoides; assembly: GCF_040182565.1. Taxonomy (NCBI): domain Eukaryota; kingdom Metazoa; phylum Chordata; class Aves; order Anseriformes; family Anatidae; genus Anser; species Anser cygnoides. Next base: position 114,822,878 of record NC_089874.1, read on the forward strand.
TGCACTTCATTTAGGAAATACGCCATGTTACAACCATTTCAAGAACTAAAGCACAATTTTGACTTATGATGTGCTGCAAAATGCCTCAAAATCCCATTTGAATATATGGCAAGGTTTTGAGGGAACCTTTGCTAAATATTTAACAGCACTATTGGCTTATTAAATGCTGTAATGTGAAAGCCATGAATAGGTGATATAAAGTGCATGACTTTTTTTTTTTCACTTAACATTGGTGCTCACTTTGAACACTGTACAAACCCATTCATCAGAAGAACTGATGCATCCTAAAAAAGTATTTCTTCTTAACAGGTAAATGTAGCACTGGCATCTTGCTATTATAAAAACGACTAAAACCCTCCTTGGTTAATTGTATAAGACCTGTTCCCCTTCAGTTAGAAACCCCTTTTCATCCTCCCTACTAAAAAGTCTGAAAAGACCATGTCTGAAAATTAAAAGTGATGTAGTAAAATCAGGCAGGCACAAGATATATTGCTTATATGAAAGTCAAACCTAGGGGAAAAAAAGAGGTACAGAACACGCAGCTTCAGTTTATCATACATAGAAACTGCGTGGCTGACCATCTTACAGGTAGAAAATTGAATACATTTTTGTGCATGTCAAAATGCACTTGACAACTAGATAATATAGTGACAGTCATGTTCAAAATACAGATGTAGGACTGAACATATTCTATAAAAATAAACACTTCCATTAAAATGAAATCGAAGTAACTTTGTTCACGGCAACAGATGTATTTCAGTATGAATCACTGAAAACAAATTTAAATCCACAATGAGATATATTAATGTAAGCTAACAAAAAAATCTCTTGGCATGGAATTGCCTGCAGAGCGTGCATTTATTCTGTAAACACTGTAACAATGATTATCTGTCCTTCCAGCTCTCAGTGGAGTCTCCTGCTTTTGAAAATGTCTTGTGGTGACTTACTAAATTCAGGCTATTTCAATTAGTATTACTGCACATTAAAAATTAATTGTATTAAAGAGTGGATTAAGGTTTAAATTTCAATTCTACAGTGTGTGCGCTAGAAATGACAGCTAAAAATCAATGCTCTCTGGCCCATACTCGGAAGTTTGTACGACCGAATAGTGTGGAACTGGCGTCAGTTTTAAAAGAATTGATAGTTCAATTCAAGGTGTGTCAGTTCTAATTCCTGACTTAAATTGCAATGTTACACAGCCTTAGTATTAAGCTAAGGAAGAAAATGAAAAAAAGCTGCCTTGCAATGAAAAAAATGTGTCGTCTTCATAAAGATGGAAAAAAAATCCAAGTCACAGTTCAAAATTCCTGTTTGGTATCACTAAGGGAAAGAAGATGTTTTAATGGGATGATGACTTCATTACAGAAGATATATATATATTTTTTCCTTATTTAGAACATGCTGCTAAAATATCACCCAGAATTGCAATTCAGGCCCCAGGTCTTACAAACACTGACGAACATATGTAGCCTTATTTGTGTATGAAAGGAAGCTTGTGGAAGCTATTTGTAATGAAATTGTACACATACTTTTATATTTTCAGGATCAGACCTCTTCATTACAATTCATAATGTACATGCAAGACTGTTTAAAACTTTTAGTGTTTGCAGCAAGGGGCGTGTGAGAGACAGAGGTGCTGGTACATGATTGAATGTGAAGACCCTGGGACACTTCTGCTTTGGGACACGTCTCTTTGTGCAAACAGTCCCGGTAAGGGCAGCACCAAAGGGCCATGAAAGCCACAAGCTGGCCCACTCAGAAGCCCGACTGAGGTATATGCCACACAACAGAGCTGCAGTCTGCTCTGTAGTAGGCTACAGAGTAGTAGTAGTGGACTACTAGTAGTAGTCTGTAGTCATCCAATCGGCAAAGCACCAGCTGGGATGTTGAATTCCCAAGCTACAGTGGGAGGGGAGACAGGATCACTGCTATCAAACGTCTCAAAAAGTGGAAGTGCTCAGGCATCACGCTACAGTGAGAAGGGTACAGAGCAATGGGCAACAAACAGTTCTTTCTACCTCTAGTAATCATGTTAGCTACGGTCTCCTGAGCTACCCTTTTGCCACAGAACACAGGTCAATTTCTTAGCCTCCACATATATGAAATCTTCCCTTTTATTGTCTGAAAAAAGAGTTGGAAGTTGCCTTCATGACTGAACACTGCCTCTTGTACAACTACGGCTGAAAGCTGTACTATTAGCTTGCTGAAACCTATATTCAGACACTGTAAGTTGGAAAGATTTTTGAAAGGAAAATGCCTTTATTCAAATATTTGTATCTTTACAACAATACCTTTTATTACTTGGGTGAAACTGAGTTTTGCAGAAGGGTTCCTTGAGAATGTGGTGCTGGATGATAAACTGACACCACTGCTAAAATTCTGCCTTTGAATGTGAACACAGTGCCAAAAGGAAAGGGAAGAGCTGAAGCAAAATCATTTTTGCACTCTTTTGTATTGTAAAATGTATGGGGAATAGCAAGAAGGGAAAAAGCATGCTGCACTTGTTATAAACCTAGTATTGTTCCTGCCTGAAAATGGCCAACAAGAAATGCCTGTCACTTTTCCCAACAACAAACTAATATTTTAAAGAGCAAATGATGAAGAACATGGCAAGTCGAGTCACCAGCCCAAGCTGGCATCACTGAAGTATTGCAAAGCCGCCCAGGACACCAGAGCTTGGAACTGAACAGTCATTGGTGTGTACCTAAGAGACAAGTTGATGTCCACAATGTTTCTAAAGATCCCCTGTGCTGTGCCGATGTCCAACAGCAAGTTTGGCATCAAGAGAATAAAGAAGATGGGATGTAATAACAACAATAAAAAAATAATCTGGTGCAAATGGACCCCAAGGTGTAGTAGTCATCCCCATGCAACAATCACCCTTCACTGCAATTTACTGATGTTGCTTCATTACAATCCAGCATACAAAGGGGGCAATATTAAGGCATACTATTTAAAGCTACAAGATCTGTGGTGCCAGATACAGCTGATACTGAATCAAGACTATAGAGTAAAAAGAAGGTAATTTCAGCAGAGAATACTGAAAAATGAAAGCTCTCCTGAAGGTGCACAAGTGTGTCGTTGTTACAAGACTTAGCTGAGTGCCACAATAAGCAATTGAAACTAAAGCGTGCCAACACATTTTATAGGGTGAATCCACAAATTCTTTACAAAAACACAGCAATATTTGGCTACAAATTAAAGTGATAACCAAGGAAGACAGAGAAACTGGTTTAGATAAGGGAGAAAAGAAGTATTTTCATGCGATAGCAGAATATATAGAAGTTGAGAGAGATTTTTGCAGGGTACAGGACCTGCAGAATAGACGGACTTTGAAGCAACATTCAGAATTGCAGTGACAAAGGACAAATTCTGAATAAGCCAATGTTATTGACTCATGGAAACCATCACACTTTGTATTATCTTTCTGTTTGTTAGCTGGTTCTGACTGGGGAAGAAATCAACAACTCTTGTGTGGAGATGGAGATGTCAAGAATAGAAGTCAGCAGGGCTGCATCTGTGAGAGGTGATGATATAGTAAAAGGGGAGGAAGGAGGAACAGTGCTTTTAAAACAGGCCCTGAAATGGATAGAAAACACAAATCAAATCTGGGGGGGTCTAAGGCAAGCAGCAGAATTCTCCAAGAGATAATTTAATTGCTTGCTATTTACAACATTATAGTACTTTTCCTTCTTCATGTACGTTAACTAATTTGTCTTGAAACATCTCCTTAGATAAGTATTGTCTCCATTCCACATTTCAATGGCTTGTTCTAGGCTACTGAAGAAGTCATTGGGAATGTTGGAACCACCACAAAATCACATCCATTCTGACTCCTGTTTTGATGTTATGAAGCAAAAATTGATTTTTTTGGCTTGTCAAGCAAAGACTTGGAAAATAGGAGGAATAATACTGTAACAATACCATAAAGGAAAAGGGGAAAGAGAGACTGTGACGCCATGAAAAAGTTAACTGCATTTTGTGGGAGATAACGGAGTAGGAGAATTCAGAGTCGAAGAGCATTCCAAATCTGCTTTTTAAGGAGATGAATGAGAAGGATACACTGAAGAAAAAAAGGCAGCTAGAGTGTGTTGAGAGTGCTTCTCTTGTTAGAGAAGAGAACTTCTACAGAGGCTTTAGGCTGAAGGAGACAAAGAAAACCACCAGCTCACAAAAAGGGTGGCCTGGAGGACCCATCACTAGGGTTGAAAGAGATGCACATGCAGCACAAAAGCAGCAGTTGATGTAAAATACAATAACCTAGGTGACATATCATAGAAATTAGAGTCCTATTTTCTGTCACCTAATTTATTCCCATGCACCGCCATGAAGTATTTTTCCTGACGGTACAATTCCGGTCTGTACTGCAAGGTGTACTCCGTCACTGGTACAAATGCAGCTGCTGGTAAAAAGTACAGAATGTTTTCATTATTAAGAAGTAACCCTGAGATTAAGTTTTGTAGGCTAGCTCTCTGTCCGAGTGTATTTATTTTTTCACTTATTTCATTTTCATTTTGTTTTCATTTTACCCTCATTTTCTCAAGTTATATTTTAGTCAAAAAAGGTTAAAAATACCATCCCTATTAAGTCTGACTTGAAGAATAACAGCACACAAGAAGAAATGTGGGTTAAAAGTTCAGATTTGGCAGGGAAATGTCACTCAGCTGAAGAGACTATTTAACTGTTCTGGTGAAAATTGGTTTTGATTTGATCGTGTTATGACAGTTTGCAAATCACACTTTGCACTAAGTAATATTTGGGTTAAGCTTTTTAACCAAACTTCTTAGCAAATGGAAGGCTGTGTTACCTCTGAATGATTAATTTAACTAGGTAGTAAACATAAACATCTCCCAAGTTGTTCAAAGAATTACACAGGGCTCAGCAGGAGTCTCATTTGGGGGTTCTGGGAGAGGGTTTTTTTGCACAGTTATCTAATGTCTTGGCACTCACATAGGTGTGCAATGAAAAGCAATGAAGCTAGAGGCACAGTGGGTTCATTGTGAAGGTTGCCTGCAAAAGGGTTGAGAGAAAGGGTGCCTAACCAAACAGCTAGGTATTAAGAATATACCACTGAGGTCCTGAACTACAACCCTCTAATAAAGTAGCATGTCAGAGAAAATTGAAATTGTATGGCCAGGCACTGGAAAAAGAAAACCAAAACAGGACATTACAGGCACATCCTTAACTCTGGCCACGATGCATGTGTTTTATGATTGCTTTTGGTTATACAAATATACTATCCCTTTTATCATTCAGTCTAATCCAAATATGAGCCTCATACCTTTCAGTATAAACACAGTGAATGAGGCAGTGTTTTGAAATAAGCTTTGTCCAACACGCTATGAATAGCATATTCTGTAAAGTCTCTTGGATAAGTACCACATATATCGGATTATATTCATGTAATAAAAATAATGTGTTATGGGGCCTTGCACCTTTGAGCAGGTCTCCATCACTCTGCCCACTGCTTCATTTCCTCTGGGGTTTCTCCTTTTGCCCTAAATTGCACAACATACTCAAACAGTGGCTTAGTTAAGAAAAATAAATCTGCAAAAAGGAATGTTTCTTCTTCCTTTCTCCCCATACATTGAATTTAGCTCTATATTTATGTTAGTTTAAGGCCACATGACAGAATTACTCAGTTCTGTCCCACTGACACATTGGTCTTATGGTTTTACTTGGATGTTTCACTATGAAGGTACATAATATTTTTTCACAGGCAAAAATCCTGAGATTGAACTTTAAGGTCATGACACTTTTGTGCACAGAAAATCTGAATTTGGTAATGTTTACATCTAGCATTTATTAGATAGATATATATTTTTTTTTCTTTCACAGACATTTATACCCAATTTGTTGGTTGCTAAAACAGCTGTCATACAAGCTGAAGGACATAATAGGCCATTCAGCTTGTACACACATGCATACACATGTGTAAATAAGAAAAGGGTGCATTCAATCACAAAATAAGTTGCATTTTAAGTAGGTACCACCATATCACTTTATTATTGATTTTTCTTTGGCTCCACCTAAAGAGAATAACTCTACATGTGATAAAGAGTGTGTGGGATTATCTTCTCACCATACACAGTCTATGAGGCATGCAAAAATAAGGATATTTACCTAAATATTATTCTAACCTCCTATAAAGACAGAATCAAAACTATTACTTAGTGAAAATGTGTTGGTAGCTCTACTGCTATGTCGAGGAGGCAGAAGGAGTTACTTTTCTCAGTAAGGATCATTGAGTGTGTCACTGGTTAATTCTTGTTCTATGCTCCTCATTAGCATTACTCTCAAGTTTCTGGTTATCATATCCGAAATATTAAGACATAATAAGTACGAAGGTGCAGATAATTGGATATTAACCAGAACATACTTGACTGGGCAGGAGGTAGGGCCTTGCTTAAACTAATCCTGAAATGTATTAATCACCAATTAATGAATGGGTTTCAAATTCATTTTCTATTATAGAACACCTCTGAGTATCTAAGCTTTTTCTAATAAAATGAGTTGGAATAACAGGATAGGAATAAGAAACACTCCAATTTGAGGCTGGCTTGAATTAATTCCCTATAGCTTGTTGTTAAGTTCATTGAAAACAATAATCCTGGTATGAGTGACTTTCTTTATAAGGTTGAGAAAATAACCATATATTATAGCACTTACAGTCTCTATTTGCAGGTACAAATGGTCATACAGAGGCTAAATTCAGAACAGAGCTAGTTCACTGGAGAACTGCTATAGCACTATCTATATTTCTTCAGAGCAAATATAGCTGTATAAGACAAGCGGCATAAGACCTGTATAAGCTCCACATGGATATTGCCAATTAATGATTTTCAGTGTGAAAACAGGTATACATGTACACCAACTTCAGCAAAAAAAAGCCTTCACACACACCCCCTCCCCACCCTGGCCCAAAATGCAGTCCACACCAGTCCATTCTGGTGACCGAAGCTCTTGAAGGGTGGAAGAAGAACAGTGAGAGGGCAAATACAGCAATTATGAAATCCCGTTAAGAAGCCTGTCAGTAAGGAGGGTGGTGGCATTAATCTCAGAAGCCCTAGACTCAGATGCCTTTGCTGATTTTGCATTATGCATACACCCCTAACCAGCCTTACTAACTAGCCTGACATGGTTGCACTTTTCCCAACCAACGGGCTAACCACCTGCACACATTTACTCTTTAAATAATGAAAGTTTTTGTTAATGGGGCATATTTAAATCCAAAAGAAAAGAAAAAAAATGGAAACAAAGCCTGAAGTTTCCTGTTGTTTTCTTTATATAATATTCTTAGATGTTTAGGATAATTTTAAATGGATACTTTAGGCTTTTTATAATTTGAAATGTGTGCCTACTACTGTCGCAGACAAAAACAGAGATCCTTATTGTTACTAATGAAGAAAATTATATCAGACATGGTTGAAGTACTATTATTCCCCTTTCTCTCTTCTTGCTGTCCTCAGTGTTATTTACATTGATGTGAATTGCAAGTAAACCAATATTATCCATCTCTCTGTTTTTTCCCTAATTTGTTGACTTTAATTTTAGTAAGTCTTAAATAAGCGCTTACCGAAGATGAAGTAAGATATGCAAGCAAGTAGTCCTTTTATCAACAATTTTGCCACAGAAATACACAAACATTTCAATGGCTCTTCATTAGCAAACAAATCAACAAGTGATATTTTAATGCATGACTTTATTCCATCTCTGTGGGGACTGTAGTTGAGAGTGTGATGTACAGTACAGAGAAAGGAATCATCAGCCACAATGTCCCAGGGCTCTATCCATTGAGGACTTCTCAGCCTCTGCTTAAAGAGTGCATTTAATTGACTGATAGACAGTAGCTTCTTTGTTCACAGAAGACAGCGAAGTAATGGCAGCTTGAAAATCGTACCATCTACAGGATCTCCTGAGACTAGTAACAGGGGGATATGTGTCAGGAATAAATAAATAATCTAATTATTAAGCCACTTCCTGTCAAGTTAACTCCAATTTGTTGGCTTTTGAAGGCAACAAAACGAGGCATTTTTCCTCATTATGCTTCTCTTTTTATACCACTGGTAATCACAGGCGGATTAAAGGGTGCCTGATTGGTTTTTTTGTCAAGGAACTGAGAAGCAGCCAACAGTACAGAAAAACAGAGTTGGGGTTAGAAGAAATTTCATGCTTGTCTCCTTTCCAGCTCCCTAACAGCCCACACTGCTGCCCCATACAGTGCTGCCAGCTGTACAGCAAATGTGTACCCCTCCAACGGCGGCCTACCAGGCCACAGGCTCCATCCTGAGAGCTGTGAGATACCTTGCAATCTTGGCAGGTAGCTACTGCTGTCATAGGCATAATTCTAAAGGTGACCTACGAAACCCCGTCAGCTCACCAAATGCAACAATATGAGCAGCTGAAGTCCGACACCCACTCTCCATATTGGCTTCTTTTGTTTTGCTTCCTGCACTTACAAAGCAGGGAGAAACCGAGGGATGTACTCTGTCAAAGAATTGGAGGCTTCTCTGTTAAGTATAGGGACAATTCAGAAAAGCACTGGTTCGGCTACCCTCTGTGCAGGCGGCTAAGCACGGCCCCAAAGAATGCGCTAAGGTTCCTGATAAAGCCTGCAGTACAAATGGTCAGCGGCAAAGAACAAAAGGGAAGGCTGACACAACGCCATTAATTCTGCCCGTGGTGAGGAAGTATTAACATGCATAGTATATCACAGCACTGGCTAGGAGAAGAATCGTGCAGCCCGTGGACGGAAAGGAACAACTTTCGGACTGCCTGGCATTATCTCGCAGTGGTGTCCCTTTCTAATACAACAGGAATTTCTGCAGAAGAAAAAAAAAATACAGCTTTGGCACACTTTGCTTATCTTCATGAAATGAACTCCAGGCTGGGCTGTGGACATTTTCAAATGCTTCTGTTAGCATTTTTATTATTACTATTACTACTATAATTATTATTTAATATTAAAACATTTTAGATTTAGAATATTTTTTGAGTGCCCCTCCCTAAAAAAAGAAAAAAAAGGATTCAAAGATGTTTGCACACTGTGTCCCAAATTAACCGTTTGTGAGTTCAAAAGCCGGGACAGTCTTTCCTAAAAACTGTGTCAAAAAGGAAACAGCCGTGCCTGATTCAAACCCTTGAAATGGAAGTGTCGGCTCTGGCCAGCACAGCTCAGCGGGTGAAATTGTATCCCGAGGGATGCAGGGGGACAGGGAGGCTGTAGCCCAAATAGGTGACATAACTTTAAGCACAGCAAACGGTGCTGCTGTAGCATGTTTACAGCTGCCTTTGCCGTTTCTGAATACATCTTGAATTTTTTGTTAAATTGCGCAGATAATTAAAGCCTCTTCATATTTACAGTCTGCTTCATTGGTACCATGAATTCTGTTTTCAGTTACTGTCTGCAAATTCCCTCTCTGCACAATTTCATACTAAGCAATAACACTTCATTTTACATAAGTTTTATCTGATGTCCCCATACAGAGCTGCCAGCTGTACAGCAAATGTGCCGCTCTCAAACTGAGGCCTACTAGGCCACAGGCTCCATCCTGAGATCTGTGAGGCACCTTGCTGTCATTGGCAAGCGTTCCCTGCTATCACTGCTACCATCGCTCCACACTACACACAACTTAAAATCATCTGATTATTAGAATTTGTGGTCCACACTCCATTTTATCCTTTATTTAATCTATCCCCAGATCACACATTTGTTTAAATGTTTTGGCTGGTTTACAAATCATGCAGCCATCTGCACAGTAGGTGTGACACCATTTTTTAGACAAAAGTTACATTACAAAACAACAAAGATAAAGTCATTTGAAATGCTTTGGTGTTTGTTATTCTGCCTGGTTTGCTTGGACCAACTCTAAGAAATAAATAGAATTATCTGTGTAAATCGATGAACATCTATGAAAAACAACACCCAGCAGAACGCAGAGCTTGCTCCATTACCTACGTTAATATCATGACAGCTGAGGAGAGATGACCTGGCCCACTTCTCATCTCTCCTGTACAGATGGCTATTAAAGAGAAAGTATCCCTTTTGTATGGTCCATGCAGAAACCCTTTATGGGCTTTTCAAATAAGCCAGCATTGCCCACAAGAGAGTAGCTTTCTGTTAGTATGAAACAGCACAGATTTCATCTATTTTGTAACCCAGCTCCTCACAAAATAAACCTACGGTTTCTCAGATTTAGCACCAAATGCTGCTTTTTTCTGGGTATTTCAAATACATCTCTGTTTTTTGCAGACAAGGTGACAGTTTCCTCTGACTTTCTGATAACTTCTTGCCAGCTCTGCCTGCGAATAGGAGACTCTCAAATATCCAGGTGATTTACTGATTCTAAGAGGGTACGATCCATCTTTTCCCTAGTAACTATAATTTCCATTTCTTATTACTGAAGAGTCAGTGAGAGAGGGTAGACAAAAGAAGTTGCCACCTCCTTTGTCCTCTGATGTGTAGATGTACATCTTTGGATTGTTTTTTCCAAACCTCTGTTAAGAAAGACTTCACGATGTCAGTGTTCCTGCATAGCAGCTTAACTGACATTTTGAAGATGTGTTCCTTGAGGTCAACTCAGTGCAACAAGTATTAGTTGTCCCCATTTCTGCATATGGGAAAGGAAAATCCCATTTTTAGTGAGCTAAGGAACTAGACAAATAACAGAATGTATGAATGCTACATGCTTCATCCTAGTAGGCTAAAATTTAACAGGGCTCCAACAATTTTTAAGGTATTTCCTTTGTCTTGACATCAGTGGTATTGTCCACATGCACATTGCACAAATGTGAGGCAAATACAATGATTTATTTTTATAGGTTTATTATGCATGCAGTTAATACATGCATAATGCAAACATGCATATCCACATAACACACAAGCATATAAACATAAACATATTATATACTTATATCCCTGTCACTGAACAAATCAAAAATCATGAGTTGCACTAAAATGTGTCTTTATGTCTTCTAATGGTTACATACTACTTGTTACTGTAAAACAGGGCTGTAATTTTTTTTTCAGGGAAATTAATGTTAGAACCCACTTTCTATATTCCCTTCTTTTTAAACTGCTCCAGTATAATTTGTTTACCTGGTGCTTAATAAAGTGTTTACTGGTGTAAACTAGAATTCTTCTTGTCAGGTGCAGCGTTTGTTCATCCTATTTTCCCATTTGCTTCCTAACTTCTTTTTCTCTTTCTCTTCATTACCTCCTCCTGCTCACACCTTCTATCACACTCAATACTACACAACATCCCTCAAAAACAAACTGTACCTCTTACCACAACAGACTTCACAAAACGTGTTTGATGCTTGACACTGAAAAGGTTAAAGAAAGAAAAGTCTGTTTACTCATCAAAAATGACCTATATAGAAATTTTCAAAAGTAGGGTTGCAAAAAGGTACTGAATCCTGACCATCACATCCTTTCCCTTCACTCCCCAACTTTTCAGAGGGGCAGTGGCTCTTGCTCCGAGGAGAGCTTGCTTTTTCTGTCAACAAAAGTAGCAGCAATCTACAAAGATTGTGGCTGTTTCCCCCTTTTATCATTCTCTTTGTCAGCCTGATCAGTCCTCAATGGTAAATGTGCTGCTCTGTTGTGCACAGCCAGCGGCTCGCAATTTGCTCACTATGTTTCATGAGACAGTTGTTTGTGGCTGTTTGGAACACATTTACCTCTTTGGGGATTTATACGCTAGTTGCAATGCCAACCTCCATAGTGATAGAGATTTCTTTCTAACTAAAATAGATAATTAGAAGCTGGTAATTATTGGTCAAGAATTATCAGAGTGAAAAAAATTAAGCTCTTCATAAATAGTTCTTGGCAACGTCATCTCTTTACATTATCTCATGCCTAACAGCACTTTACTCAGAGCACTTACAAATTTACACTACTGCTGTTGAGCCTCATAATTTTATGTGGAGTAATTCTTTTTCTGAGTTAAACGTGTCGGAACTCCCTCAGTTCTGATCCACTCTGTACATGCACATGTACAAAATCCTAGGGATTACAGCAACTGTTTAGTCTACTGACACTGAACTGCATCAGATACTGCAGATGTAAGGGAACCAGTGGTAGAAAAAAAATAATGTTTAGCTTGTCTACTTAAAATAACAGGCAAAATAATAGGATGAGCAGTGGAGTGCAGCAAACAGAACACAAACAATGGCAGACTCTCCTTCTACACTCTCAGGTCAAATGCCAACTGTAAACTATGTGAGCAAAACAAAGGAATGCCAGAAAGCCTCTCTCTTTTCCACAAACACCCAGAAATAGAATTTTCTCAAAGAAAGCTGCTAAAAATGCTACGTATTCTGCTCAGAGAGAAAAGCAAAAGACAGAAGGCTGCTGAAGAATTACCATGGTTGCCAGCACTTCCTCAAACCATATGAAATGCTTGGATTTACATTTCCGCCTCTCCCACTCAGAAGCTGAGAAGTTGTTTTACCAACAGATTTCAATAAACAGACTGACAAGTATGTTTTCATTTGGCAATCATCCTCACGACTATCCAAACAAAAGTACATGCTCATATCTAAACCCAAAATAATGCTTAAATAGAGAGCCTATTAAAAAAAAAAAAAAAGAAAAAAAAAAGAAAAAAAAAAGAAAAAAAAAAAGAGGTTTGCTTTGCTTTCAGCCCACAAGCATCCCCTAACCCCAACTTGAATCAGTGTGTAGTTTAAGCAAACATGGGCGTTGCTTGACAAAGCACGGAGACTTGAGAAGTGCAGACAGATCTAGCAGTTGGAACTCATGAACTTTCAGTTGCTTAATCTAAGTGAGGAACTCCACTTCTTTGCCTCTTTGTCCTCATCTATCCAGTGGAAAAGGCTTCTAGCCCCAACCCACTGCAAAGATATTGGGAAGAATGGAAAAAAACCTGCAAAACAGTTTTAAAATGGGAAGTTTTAAAAGAAATAAACATGCAGTTAATGAGGAAAGCAATCCCTATGATATCTCTTTAATATATAACTGGTATAATAACAAATGTTAATTTTATTGTTGTCAAAGATATTTGAGGTTACACTCCACTGGAACATCTGCAGATTTTGTTTTCCATTAGGTGGCATAATCCCTCTTGTTGAAGTGATTGAAATGTATAATAAAATCTGTAAAAACACTGTATACCCTCCTAACAAAGAAGAGTAAGAGGCTTTTTAAATAGCCTCTAATCCCTCTTCCCCTGCTAAATGTCTAGTTGAGATTATATTTGATTAGACAAAAACACACACATACACACAACCTAAAAATACCTACCCTCGGTGGAGCTATTTTAGCCAACAAAGTAATTCTGGTTGCCTTATTTAAAAGTCTAAGTTTCACACTGGGGTTTTACAAACATGTCTTTGCCTCAGTGACCTTCCGTAACGCATCCTCTCTATGTGGATGTCAGCAACATGAACTCAGTTTACATCCTGGGATTGTGTTCAAGGGACACAGTAACTAGATGGGACACCATCAACTCTTCCAGGCCCCCAAACCACTAAAAGGTTGGTAAGCAGTGTTACCCTCAACTAGCCAAGCATGTTAGTAGTGGTTCTCACCCGTTTCTGAGTGGGGTTTGGCCGATGACTTTCTACGTTGTTTGTCCCATGTACCACCTATTCGTGTCATCTTCCCCCCTCCTCTAGTCTCTTTCCTTTTTAAATCTTTTGCCTTCTCTCAGGAAGGTTTGTTTTTTCCCCTTTTCTATGTATTTTCTTTCCTTTATAACTGATATTTATGACTGTTTTTTTTTTTCCCCTCTCCAGTAACATAAATTCCCTCCACCATTGTTCTCCCTACCTTTTATTTCCTGCTCTTTGCCATCCCTTTTCTCTTTTCCCTGCATCATATGCAATCCTTCAGGTACAAAGACACTAATCTAATCCATCAATAATTGCAACACAGATAATGCTAACATTTTACTATGAGAGGAAATATTAGTTCCTGAGTGTGATGATGTCTGAAAAGGCATTTATTGCCCCTACATTTGATCTAGGGATTATCACACTCCTTGACTTTTAGCGCCTGCCTTGCCAGGTTATCTTCCCTCTCCCTTGCATTTAAAGTCATTTTTTTCCTCTTTCTTCCTGGAGCTTTCTCACTTTCCCTTCCCGAGAGAAGTGAAGACACTGTAACTTGTTCTGCCAGTCTCCTACTGGAAAAGCAGGGCAACAAGACATATTTTATCAGACACACATAAAAAAGTGAGGGACCAGTGTGTTTAGGACAGCAGGGTTTCTTTTTGTCTGGGAAATGCACTGTGTCAACAAGTCCATATTGACTTAAGTGTTTCAACTAATTTTTCAATCTTCATATTGATATGCATGCAGATATCTTGGGTATATGTATGGGTTATGTATTATATATACATAACATGTGTAACATACATATATATAACATATATATAACATACGTAACATGTCTGTATACATGTTTTCTATGTTATATATGGATACTATAAGCCTACCTAACACACACACATAAACTAAGGCCACCTTTAAATAGCTTCATGTCAACTCTTGAACCTTTCTCTCTAGACAGAATATGGTCTTGGAGAAAGGCCTTTGAACAACGATATAAATTAAAGAAGGGGTGTGGGGTAGTGAAATTAGAAAGATAGCTAAGGAAAAATCCAATTAGTGGTGAGAAGGCTAAAAGAATTGGAGATCAGAAATTATTTTTCCCTGTGTTTCGATTCTGAGGTCACATTCAAAACTCTCAGGAACACTGATATTCCTTTCACTCCGCCCCAACACAAAATCCCCTTGCGTTTGCTTAATCAGGGCTACATCATTAGGAGCTGCACTGTTAAGTCTGGCAGTGCAGATAAGAATCTTCCACTGAACACAGATTACCGCAAGCATGACCAGCAAATCTCCCCGCATGTTTTGCAAGCTCCTTCTTTATTTCACTGGCAAGGTTTTATATTAAGCACATTTAAATCTGTGTCACTATGGTTATGTCATGAAGCAATATCCTGCATGATTAGATACAACACAGACAAAAACAATTAAATATATATTTTTAAAGATTCTCTTCCTCATTCAGCCTCCCCCAGCTTTTAGAAATAACACATAGGCAGTTAATCGCTCGGTTTAAGAAAATCTTTGTCATTTCAGATCTGCAGGCTGAAGCTAAGTAACTGGATTTGTCCTGCTTTACTTACTCTCACTTCCTTTCTCTCCTCCTATTCTGACCCTTTACTAAATCTCATCCAGAAAATAGAAAGAAAAAAAATGAAAAAGAAAATCTGAGTATTTCATGAAAAAAGAAGGGCCCTAGTCTGAAAATGCAAGGCACACGGCAGGTAGGTGGCAAGCAGACACACCACTCTGACATTCCAGCATCACCCCTTACCCACAGTGTCTGTGTTCTCTGTGATGTCTCAGTATCACTACACGTTACAGTAAAGGACATGTCATACACTGGATTCAAAGAAAACAACAGATATGGTGAGTTCTGTTGTTGGTAGCAACCTACATAATTCCACGTTACTGACCCAGATTGAATACTGTGAAACAGCTCAGATTATCTCTTTTCCAAAGACACGAAATATCAAAACTGAGGCTTAATCCAACAGGCA
Organism: Anser cygnoides; assembly: GCF_040182565.1. Taxonomy (NCBI): domain Eukaryota; kingdom Metazoa; phylum Chordata; class Aves; order Anseriformes; family Anatidae; genus Anser; species Anser cygnoides. The sequence goes on from NC_089874.1 coordinate 114,838,456, forward strand.
AATCATTTTGCTCCTTTACAAAACTGCCACTCGTGTTTATTCATTTTTCTGAAATGCATATGAAATGTTCATGCTTTAAATACATTAAAACGTAATAATAATGTACCAAGAAAAAATGGGCTATTAAGCTGTGGCACGTAACTTTCTTTTATAGTGCAGCCAAGTTACAAGCACTCATGGAAGAAATCTTTATCTTGTAAAAAGAGATAAATATCATCAAGCTAAGTATTTTTAAGATATAAAACGAAAAAAAAAAACACAACACAACAACAACAACAAACCAACACAACAATAAACTCTCTTCTGTTTGATATGTAGTTACTGGCTTCTACACCATATAGCTTGATCTCTGTTTTGCATGCTTTTTTATTATTACAGCAAGAAAAACAGCATAAAGGAAAGTAGGAGTATAAAATCAGTTGTATCCATCTGTGTCCTGAAATACGAAATTTGGAAAAGAGGCTAAAAACAAAACAAGATAACCCTGGCAATGTTATCTTATTAGCGGGCAAATGATGTGCTTGATAAATTTAATTGGCTGATAGAACTCTTAGTGCTATTACTGAGTGGTTACCAAATTGAAAACATTATGGGTAATCCTAGGGGAATAAGCAAATAATAGGAAAATATGAATATCAAAGAAAAAGCAGCTTTTGTTTTATTCCAATTTACAACTGTAACAGCCTTGTAAACATCAAGCCAGGCTTGAATCAGGAATCCTAAAGAATTTTTTAAAAAAATGTTTGTACCTTAAAGAGCATACTCCTTTACTGAATACTACAATTCCTTACTTTTTCAGATAATTGACAGTATTTAATTGTATGCAGATACACTCAGGATTTTTTCCAGACTGCTCAAACACAACAAACAATACTATTTTATGGCCATTTGAATTATTTATGTTTCCTAATGACAAAAACTCACCAGTTTTGATTTTGGTACCAAGGTGCTTGAGAAGTACACAGTAGTGTCATTACCATAATAACTTCTGAAATTAAAACCTGTCTAAAACTCTATGGAAAGCTAACATCCAGTTCATTAACCATTCCTGTTAGTTTGTTTTCAATAATGCAAAAATGATTAGAAGTTTAATTTGCTAATCACCTGTGTTTTGACTGGCAGTGGATATATAATTCTCTGCAGAAGTCTAAACTAGCCCTTGCAGAAAATAAAATATGCTAATGCTTTATCAAGTCTAATAATATGAATAAAAAAATCAATCATGCCTAGGTTAATCATTGATGGATGCACAATTAATTTCTCCTTAACTCTGTTTAATTTTAGAGGCAATGATGATCATGAGTAAGAGAAATGGCTATCTGTCTTTGAGAAGTTTTAGTGCTTCACTTACCAATCATGTGGTTTGCAACATGAACTTGGATATCCCATTCATTGTAGAAAACCATCTGACATTTGATGCACTGGTAGGTCTTCTTCTAAAGAAACAAGGGTAGATAAAATTTACTGAAACATGCAGTTGGAACCATTTCATTACAACTCAAAATGCCGAGTTCAAAGTGGTCATTTAAAGCTCTCCAGCAGTGTTTTCATTAAGGCTTAATTACTAATATTAAATAATAATACTCTGCAGTTCTGTAGCACCTTTCATCTGAGTTTCCTGAAACTCTGTAGAAATTGTTTTTATTTTTTCTTTTTTCAGTTTTCCAACTCCATGGAAAGATCAGTACTGCTAAAACACCATTGTCATACTCATGGAAAGCAAAATGTGATGAGGATATGAGAGATGTGATCCAAATAACACTGAAATAAATATGAAACCTTCATATATCCTTTTATACCAATGGATTAAGCCCACTACAGAACTAGGGTAAAGCCAGGAACAGAACACAGAGATCAGAAATCTGCTTTTCCCCCAGTCTCAGTCGGGCTGCAGAATCTCCTCTGCACATACATTTTAAATGGTCCATCATATTGCCATCATTCAAGGAGGGAAAAATCCTCGTTAGTGTGGACATGTGGTTACTGTATTCAGGCAGTAGTTTCAATACCTATCGGTACTAAAACTAGGAAGGCTAGCTGGAAAACAGCCAGAGAGCAACCCTTCTGGCCACATTAGATGGGGCCTGACTTACTTAAAAATCACAGTGTATATAGATAAGATTTCATTGTGAACAAGGAAATGTGTTACCCTGCTCTCTTTGGTGCACAGGAAAAGTCTTTTACTTGTGCCTTGGTGTCTTTCAAAATAGATCTGCTATTTCAGTTTTCTACAAGGTGTATCACTTGTCCAAGATGTTACAGATTAAGACAGTAACATCCTAGAAACATGATTTTATTTTCTCTTATTGTTTTCTTGACCTAAATTGGCCAGAGATTTCATATCAGAAAACAATGCTTTAAAAGCGAAGACTAAGAATATATTCAAAAGTAAGATTTTGCTTTTTCATCCTAAGACTTCAAATCTGCAATTTTCTAGGCATCTAATGAGACAAGCAAGATTCATAAAATTATTCAAGTGTATAATTCTAGCATCAAGGGCCAAAGTCCTAAGGTAACAGTCCTGGAGAGCTCGACTGTTGTTTTGAAGAATCAGTGAAGGCAAAGTAAGGCTTGAAATGCCACATCGAGCTAGCAATTCAGGAGACATGCATCTTTCTGTACAGTCACAGACACTTTGCCTACACTACCAAAAAGAAAAAGAAAAAAAAAAGGAAAAAAATAAAAAGAAAAACATTTTTAAAAGAACATAAAGTTAAAAAACCAGAAGCTGGCACAGATGTAGTATATCATAGATTTCATACATGTTAGTTGGAGGAAGAAGTAAGATTCACTGGATAATGTGCATAAAAAATAAAGCTTGTTTTGTATATTTTTAACTTTTGAAGAATGTTATATAGTTGGTATCATCATACTTTTAAAAAAGGTGTTGTGTATTTTTTTTCCTGACTCTAAGAATTGTTAAAGATTTGCTGGATTTGTTATCAGTGTCTAAAATTAGATGCCCTGTCCCATATAGATAAAGTGTCCATCCATTATGCATCTTTCTACTACAAGCCCTTAGGAAGGAATATAAAGACTTTTTCAACATGTCATTTTTTCTTACCAAGTTAACTGTAAAATTAGTGACTAATCAAAGTCAGCTCTGAAATTAAGTGTTCCTGTGGGCTCTACTTTACAAATCTCCTATTGCTTCTCATACACAGAGGCTATTTTAATTTTCTTCATGACAATAACAAAATGTGTTGTGTTGCTTCTTGGTGGAAACAATCATAAGCCTTTTTTGCTGTTTTTCATTTAAAGAGACTTCAGTTTTCTGAAATGTAACCAAGTTAAATCCTTATGTAGACAAATAAAATCAATGGGCACCCAGAAAACAAATCTGCTTTGACTTAGCTTTGCAGTTACAATTCATAAAGCCTGCTGTTTTAAAAAATACAATGCTTTTCCCCTTCTTCTGGTGTGACCATACTGGTAACATTGATAGACTTTCAGATGCAGTCTAAGGTCTTCCTATTACATGCTGGTAAATTTAACCTTACTGCACTACATCTAGATCTATCAAAGACCTCTAAATAATGACAGTCACGATCAAAGATTTATTATGCTAAGCTCTTTACAAGATGCTTTTTGATGCTGACATATAGAACAACAATATTGCATAAATAACAATCACTCTCCCTTTTTTTAAAACATTGTTTCCCTTTAGAACTAGTTAGAAAATATTTCTTACTCCCTGATGACTGGCACTATATATTGTTTATTAGCATACCCCTAGCATTATTTCTGATATGTGACTTTGTTCAAAAACAAAGAAACATAAACTTAATGGCTGGTCTTTTCTCTTGTTAGCACAGTAATGCAGAGTTCATGTCAAGATTTGTCCGCAAAATTATGACTGATGCACGTAATGACAGAATATACAAAGGTTGGGGTTTTCTTTGAAGTCTCATGCCCAAAAAATAAACTCATTTGACAACAACAAAAAATAATAATTTACTAGCACTTGCTAGCCTCTTCAAATGATCTGATGTATTTGCAGAATCACACGCAGAGGTTTTCTTTTTATCATGAGGGAAAGAATGTTTTTGTGACTGCTGCTTGATCAAGACCTAGTTCTTTTTTGTGATCCAAACATATGCTAAAATGTTGACATCAACTTTTATTAGCTCGACACAGTCATCTCAAAGTGTCTAAACTTGCGCATGGTTAAGTTTTGATTTTAAAAGCAAACTCAGTAAATTCCATTTACTCTTAGATTTTCAAAGTGATCAAACCCAGTCATTTTCACACCATGTTGAACAAAAACCACATACTTATTTCCATATGTTTCACATTCTAAAGGGGTTCTTTTTCACTGCAAGTTACATCTTAGTCTCACAAGCTTTGTCAGACTGACAGGACGCGTGAGTGCTCGCAGGAGCTCCTGGGTCCTGACGTGCTTTGTGGCTGCTCATAGCTCCCTACCAGAATGAGCCAGGGGTAGACCTGTCCCCTTCTCGCTCCATGGCCCCACAAAGAGGAACCTGGGGGAAGAAGACAGAAATGAGCATGGGGGCAGCTCCACCTGCCTTGCCAGGCAGGAAGCCTTGCTGTGTCTGCGTAGCACAGCACAGAGGAAAAAATGGGTAGTGACTGAAGGAGCCACCTGAGTCTCTCGAGTGTCTCCAGCCCTTCGCAGCACAGGATGGCTTCCCACAGAAAGAAAGGCAGGGCTGTGACAGCCGTCCTTGCCTGGCCTTGCTGCGGCTGCTCGCAGTGACGGAGCCCCAGCTGAGCTCCCTGCCCCTCTGCCCAAGTCACCAAGGGAGGACTCAGCAGGACGGAACAGGCACCCAGGCCTTGCTGCTCCAGCTCACAGCCCAGGGCATATCAGCTCCACATGAAGATGAAGGGTGGACAGCTCGGAGCGCTTACAGCCTAACCTGCCATTGCTGCATTTGCCAGAGGACACCCGTCAGCCTCCTGCCAGAGACAGAAATACACCAGCACTCTCATTCTCCCCTCCGAACACAAGAACAAACCAACACGCATTTCTTGTTATAAATGTCATACCAGCAACGGGGGGGCTGCAGAAGAACCTGATCAGCACATTTCCATATGGACTCAGGCAGGACCAGTACAGCATCTGGAGAAGCCATAATGTGCTAAACTGTGCCTTGCTGCAAAACTTCCAAGATTTGTTCCAGAGAAGAATGGCACGTGCATTATCAGATGGGATTAAGAAAGCATTTGAACATTTTATTTCTTACATCACTGTAACTTCACCTCTCTTAAAATAAGCACAACTCTTCAATAAACAACCCCACAATCCTTTATAAAATCCCTCCTGTCAGGAACCCAAGTGCCAACTTGTCTCTTGCATGCTGAGTGCAAATCCAAGGCCCAAGTCATTCCTGGGACCATTCAAAATTGTCCTAGAAGCAAAACTGCTTGGACCAGAGGACTGACATGAGCACTGGGCAACCACATTGACTCTTGCATTCTTGTTCTTTTTCATTCCAGTTTTCAGACCCAATTTGAAGCCTTGAGGCATGCAAAGCTTCTCTGTAACTACAGTTAATGAGCTTTAGATCAGGCCTTCAATCCATGCAGTGCATATGCATGTGTCTCTCTAACCTTTTAAATCATTAATGTCACCTAGACCTGTAATTATTGTCCTGATCCTCATCACTTTGCAGTTTTCAGGATTTCCTTGCAATAAAGGTGTCCATAGTGTCCATGTCATGTCAAACAAGGCTTTGCTGCTTTAATGAGCTGCCCAAGAATATGGTCTTTCAACTGGTACTTCGGTTCCATCTGGAATTTAATTTGCTTTTAAAAACAAAGCAAAACAACTAATAAACACTCTGCTAAAGGACTTACAGTTCTGTTCAGAAGTATTCTGAAGATCCTTTTGTGTAGCCTTCTGTGCCCTGTGACTGTCTGAGCTATCCATACCTTCTTATTTTCTGTTTTGTAACCTCATTATATTACTTGAGAATGAACTGCATATGCTACTTATCTGCCTATGCTCCACATCCTTCTCAGTCATTCAGAATTTTATCACCTGACTATTTTGTTCTGCCATTTCCCCAGTTTTGTACTGTCAGTGAATTTCATCATCTTACTATACTTCTTTCTTCCAGACTACTGATACACTGCAAAAATTCAATAAAATCGGTGCAAATAGTGATTCTTAAAGCTTTCAATTATTCACATCCCTCCAACCTTAACTGCTTCAATTCACAAGACTCCTATGCTTTCCACATCCAGGTTAATGTTGCTTTTCTTTTTTAATCAAAGTAGCTCTCCCTACACCATGCATATTCACCCAACGGATAGTCTTTTGTGCTATACTTTTTAAAAGCTTTGCTAAAATCCTGGTAGATCATGTTCATAGACTTCCCTGTCAGTACTTGTAGCTACTCTCTCAAAATACTCTATCAAAATTTTAGGCATGATCCTCCCTTCATGAATCTTTGCCATCCATCCTTCATTAAATCCAAAATTTTTAAGTGTTCCTCTATCATGTCGTTAATTAGCCTTTCTCTCATGTTCCTCATTGTTTAAATCAAGCTCACAAACATGTAATTTCATGCATAATCCTTATATCCCTTGTTAAATGTCTGTTTAGTAGCCTTTTCCCAGGCTGTTGATATTTCTTCTAAAAGTCTGCAAATTTATCTGCTTAGTGTCTCCTTTTATCTTCAGCTACTTTCTCTGAGAATTTGGGGATGGATACCTTTCTGTGTTTCTATGTCAATTTTTGTATACTGTATTCCATTATATTACACCTAATCCCTATTCATTCTTCCCCACGGGGAGGATATGCTACAAGCATTTTTCAACAATATTGTTTTCCTTCATTAGATATTCCATTTCTAGATCTCCTATATACCTCTTCTAACTGAAGAATTATTCCCTATATGAAGTAACCAAAAATGCATCTTATAGTTTCTAATACACCATGTCTACATTCCCTCTTTTGCATACAGACTTGCAGGCATCCCTAGTTTATCCCATAGTCCTTTTGAACCTCTTTTGCATGCAATAGTCTCCACTACTGAAAATTGCTCTGACACGTACTTGTTCTCCTAACAATAGCCTCCCATTTACAACTATGTTTCCCTTGTTACACCAGTAAAGGGGATTTTCGAGGCTTTTTCCACTTAGTTTCAGCACAGACCAAGAGTATGGATCAGTGACACTGCCGAGCCAACCTGCTGCTGCCAAAAGCACACCTCCCACATCCCTAGCACATCATCCACACCTCCCATTCGCCCCTCCTAGACCAACCATTCACTCGCTGGTTCCCTCACAATAAATCCAGGGTGGAGTTAATTCAACCTGTTAAACCAACAGAAAAGTAACCTGATGAGAGAAAGTGAATAGTTTCCATGTTTGTGCTCCCAACAAATCATATGCAAAAGCAAGTTATAACTTGCACACTAACTACATCAACTTGCCAGTGCTAACTCCTGATGCTGCCAGCTGATTTTTTACATTATTATTTCATTAAGCGTTAGCAGTGTGCTCGGCCCTGCATGAGGCATAAGAGCATCCATGGTCCCAGCCTATTTGTCCATTTAGCCATTTTTCATCATAGCTCAGATTATTTTTGACAGTACCTTAATTGAGGATTTCTTTTCTATCTTCCTGGATGCTTATTTTGTCAACCTTAAGCTCTAAAAGAACTAAGCATATGTTAGAGAGTTTCACTGCATAGTTAGCTATTTATCTTGCTTATGGGGCACTGTCAGCTTGCATTTTTTCTGAACTGACTAATTGCTATCTCTTCTCATTGCAAATAGAACACCCTTTAAGTAGTATTTCCTGATTGTCATTAAAAAGATGTGTTTTTAGGATTTTATGAAAATTTTTCTGTTCTGCTTTTGTTTAGCAGGATCTTAAGTATTGTGGGGTCTGAGTGCACGTCTGGAGATAGAAGACAATCAATCCCATATGAAAAACAAAATGAAAAATGGAGAAAAATGTTATTTTCTTTTCTAATATCCTTCACTATGGTTACTTAGTTCTTTAATACATGAAGTGCATTCAAGCAGAAATACAAATGCTTGTTCTAGCAATCCTTCCTTCTCCAGCCTGCTTGAAATCTTAGTCTGCTCTTCTGTCTTTCACCTTTGCACTCTGGATGCTGCATATAATCATGTCAGTCTTCAATGTCTCTTAGTTACACACCTTTCCTTCTTCTAGCTGATGAAATGCATTACCTTGCAACGTCTCACGTCCCACACAGAAAGAACCACATCTGCAACTTTTAAAAAATCTCATCTCTCCCCTTCAAGCTCTCTAATCCTACAAGTCTCTCTAGGTCTTTGAAACTCAGTACTGAAGTGATGAAGTCAGAAAAGGAACTCTAAAACCCAGCAGTATGGGCTGTGTATATATATATATTTAATTACTTCAGATCGGGTTTACATTGTTTATGAGTACAAAGAGTTGTAAGCTCTGTGAATTTAATGTGGGATCTGAAAAACCAATATGCTTTATGACTTTCTACCTTAGGGCCTGAGCCTGGGTGAAGCTGGGCCTATAAACACTGCAAGTGTATGTGCTAAGCATTGCTCAGGAATCTGGAGCTTACCATGTCAACAACTGAGTATCCCTACAGCATCCCTAACTCTTTCTGTCTCCTTACACTGCACTTAAAGAAAGCTGCTAAGATGAGGCATTCTTAAGCCAGAGAGCTGCAAACCCACCAACAGGCATCCTAACATTCAGCATCTCAGTCTCAGAGCAGCTATGTGGCTACAGACGTTAAGGAGACACTACAACTGAGACTGTGCTGATAATTTTTCAGATGATGTGGCATCAAAGCACAGGCAGTAGAGCATGACTTGGCAGGTTGAGATGCAAAAAGCTGATATTCTGAGTAAGTTGATAGATTTTTTTTCCCCCCCGTCTCTTCTTTCTTTTCCTTTGTTTTAAAAAAGACATACTGAGACAGACATTCAATAAAGCCACTACTTTCTTCACCAACAATCAGCAACAGATGTAGCCCAATAAAATTAATAGTTTGCAAGTACGCACAAGAGAATACTCTTTTGTCTCTTTTCACCATCACAAATTTTGCAAAAGCTCTCTGGGTTTTAACAGAAAGGCAAAACTGGGGGCTTTTTATACACCTCATTTTGTTTAGTTAATCTGAACACTAAAAACACTTTTCTCCCACACTATGGAAAATTAGTGCTGATTAATTTCACTTTCTAAAGTGTGACTCAAGACACTTTTTCTGCCATTTCTTGTCCACTTTCAATTCAACCTTTATTCCTGAAGAAATCTGGGCTACTACTTACCAGGATAATTCAGTCCTACAGAACAGTTGTGCTAGAAAATATGCAAGATTAATATTAATGTACAAACAGAAATATATTACTCATACATTATATATAAGAAATTAATTTTCATTGAAATATCAGGAGAAGGATTAAACCCCTTAGATCCCTCTCATGCAATTAGCTCTGCACTTGTGCAAGTCTATGGGACTGCACAAATGAAGGCTTCACATAACACTGGCAAGACTGGGGTTTTACGAAGGCTCGCCTACACTACAAAATATGCCATGAAGAGAATTCCACAATCATACTGCTGTAATTATAGTACCACCCTGTGTGGATACTGTTAGGCCACATCAATGTTAGCAAATATACTGGTAGCATCTGAGCGGGCACACAGCTGCTGACATTGCAATGATGCTTGACTGCATGCCCAGTTGGAAAACCTCTGCTGGAGCAGCACAGCTGCCCAAGGAAGTGGTGTACCAGCAAAACAAGCATGCCACTGAGCCAGTCTTCATCACTACCCACAGTGATTTGTGTCTAGCAGTTTTTCTTGCTCTCCTCTAAGGGAATTACGGAAACTCCAAAAATTCCCTCTGTACCATTTCATAATCTTGTGTTTTCACACTGCTGCTTAAAATTTCAGCAGTTTCTCTTAGGTACGTCCTGTAATAAGTTCACTTGTTTTTTCTATAGCCTTCAATCTACCATTTCCCACCAGAGAAAGATCACAGAATTTGTTTCAGAAGCAGAAAGTTATATTTCTAGGTTTGTAGGACGTTAACCACCATTACATGGACAACCAGATGTGAAGCAGGGAACATAAGAAAGCTGAAGAGCTATGGTTAAGAGAGAGAGTTCAGGAAAATCATCAGGCATTGCAGACATTCCCTGACTAGTCCTATGAAAGGAGCACCAAGCAGCAAGACAGGATCAACTGCAGGTCAGTCAGCGACAGTTGCAAGATTCACACATGCAGACAGCCATGTTCCTAGAGTTTGGCACTGAACTTCAGCCTTCAGAACAGAAACCAAAAGAGGACTGTTGTAGTGGAAACACAGGTTAAAAAAGGATATCTGGAAGGTTGGAGTCTCAGATCAGACTCTGTTGGTGAACCACCCCATTTCCTCTTGGAAAATGTAGATGGGAAGAGGTGACCTTCCAGTTCTGAAAAGCCATTAGGTGTGCCTTTTAGCACAGAATGTTGAATCTGGATAACAGGCAAGAAATAGAGGAAGTCCTGCCCACTCAGGATACCAACATTTTGGAAGCATAACCAGAGTGGAAAAATAGTCTCCTTCTTTCCTACCTTCCACCTCGTTTTTGAGTACACAAGCAACAAGCAACTTTTAAATGGCTGCATCTGTAAGTGGCTATATTTTTAAGTGACTCTTTGGAGGCATTTCACAGGCATTAAGAATGATCAATGAATGCATGTGAGGCTTTCATCTTGAGGAATTTAGGTCTCCAATAAAAGCTGCAGGCTGCTGCTTTTTTCCCCAGATTCACCCATTGTTACTGGCAGGACTGTACTGAGATGCCCCACTCTTTCATTCCCTGTCTTACGAAGCCTATTCTAGCAACAAAGGTTTAACCACCAAGGGATAACAAGATAACATCAATGTGCACCTGGTAGTCAGGCCGAAAGGATAGTGGAAATCACAGAATCAGAGAGTGGTTAAGGTTGCATGGGACCTTTGGAAGTCATTCTGTCCAACCCCCGTGATCAGTCAAGGGCACCAAGATACATTTGCCCAGGCCCATGTCCAGACAACTTTGGAATATATCCAAGGAGGGAGACTCCAAAACCTCTTCTGGGTAACTTGTGACAGTGCTCAGTCACCCTCATAGTGAAAAAGTGGTTTTGGATGTTCAGATGGAACCTCTTGTGTTTCACTTTGTGTCCACTGACTCTTGTCCAGATATGCCCCATAGCAAGGACTGACGTTAGTGGGACACACATGTCTGCTGTCATATCTACAGTTGTATTTTATACAGAAATTTGTAAAACAATGCAGTAAATGGAATAAATGGAAGATGGGAATGGTAGGAGAAAAAAAGTATCCAAAGGTTTTGAACAATCAGGCATAAGATAAATTACCAGTCATCACAGAGCTATATGAGGTCAAACAAGCGGACTCTACAAGATGTCACCTATCAGGTGGTTCATTTATGTTCATTTTGCACAACTTTATGGAACAAGCAGTACTGGGGATACACATTCATTTTAAATTAACGGTTAGCCTATCTTATGTTCCTGATGACAGAGTGACAAATTCGGGTGTTATGTTTGTTGTGTGAGACAAATAATATACACATTACATAAAACAGCTTTATTGAGCAGTGGTTAAAACAAACAAACAAACAAACAAACAAAAACTTCTCAAAAACATTGACACTCAATTAAGAAGTTATTCTTTGAGCACCACAAAGAGCAGATCATGGTTTCTTACAGTTTCACTTCTTGTGACTGATTGACTTTTGCATAAAAAACAGGTATGAACTTCAGTTAAAGCCATCTTCCTGGTTTGGATCTCTAAAGGGCTTCTTTCCTGTCTAGACTCTATGATCTAGTGGGTCACCTCTCTTCCCAAAATTTTAGAAACCTTATAGGTTTTAATATTCCTGCCTAGCTATAAAGTTTCAGTTGAAACTGGGCAAGAATAATTCAAAAGTTAGAGGGAGAAGAGAGAATTCCCTAGAGGTATGCAAAGGAACAAAAAGACGTACCATGATTTATCATGTCTTGTTCCCAAAGTTAATCAGGTTAGAAAAACAGCAGAAAAATCTTGCTGTTTCTACATGATTCTGAGGTCAGAGTACAAATACTCATCACTATTCTGATTTTCCACAGGGGCTGTGTGGAAGGGAAACTGTTGCATGTTACCCTGGTCAGTTGGCCAGCTGACCTGTTGAAGCACACATCTCAGGACGTTTTGTCTCATAAACCTTTGCTGAATCTACATTTGCCCACCCTAGAGCTGCTTAATGTCTTCATCCAGTTTTGTGTCCCTCTCCTGTTCTTCTGCCTTTCTTCAAGGAGATTTTTTTCTCCTCCCCCCACCTCGTTGAATGGAAATCTTGGCTTGGGGCTCTTGTAAAGTTCAAAGAACACGTCATCCTTTCTTCCTCTGATGCAAAGTTTTCCACAGGTGTGAAGAAGGTCTGAATTCCCCAACTGAAGCATCTGACAAATAACAAGACAGACAAACAGTATTAGATCTTAATGATCAGTAGACAAGAAACTAAAAAACTCACTACCATTTTCCCTCTTGCTTCTGTTCAGCAGCCCCCAGCCAACGTAAGGGGCTCCTTTCACAGGCTGGTGAGTGTGAGAAGGCGGGAAATTTGCTGCTTAACTTTGTTAGGCTTTACAGAAACAGGATAATAAATAACACCATCCTTGTTAAATGCAGAGGACTCTGTCTGATAGCTCACTACTGAAAGTGTAAGAGACAAAGTGAGGAGAAATGCTTAATCCCCCATATTGTCAGCTACTCCATGACAGTTGTACTACCAGAAATTAGAGCATACGGTAATGTGAAGTGGCCTACTGTGGCTGGAAAAACAGGACAGCCCATTCTAAAAGTATATATGGTCACACCTTAAATAATACCTTCCTGAAAATGATGCCAAAATGATGCCAGAAGGCAAACCTGATATTTTTAGTGAATTCATTCTGAAACTCCAGAAGCAGAAAATATGTTTGCCACAGATTAGTTCCACAAACTATTTCAAAGCCAATTCTTTGTGCCAGCAACAAACCTTCTTTACCTTTTTCGATCCCTGAATCCAAAATCCAGCATGAAAATCACTTGTTCTGGGCCTGAATTCACTGACAGGAAACCCAAGGCACTAGTTCCTGTATTTACGTTACAAGTTTATGTGCTTATTCGTAAAAATCCTGTAGTCCGAATGATCAGCTTGGGTTGCTGATGAGGAGGATTGTTTTAATTTCTTTCTGTATTTCAATTAAATGCATGACTATTGATTTCAGTGTATTTTTTCAGTTAAAAGCACAGTGATTTATGTTGCTAAAATGCTACTGCCTGCCCTGCCAAAAGCATGCATCTGGGAACATTTCTGGGTTGCTCACAGTCTTTTCTCTCTTCTTTCCGCCTCTGACTGCCAGTGCCTGCTGTTGAAACAAACCAGCTACTTCAAAAGGCAGTTCCTGTTTTCTGTCTCTGTGAGTTTGGCAGTCTTTTGAGGGGTGGGGCTGGGGGCAGGCATAGTAAGAGAAGAAAGGTAGATTCAGGGCCCATGAATAAAGAGAAAGAAAAGTAATGGTAAAACAGTACACCTACCTGAGCTCCAGTCTTTGTCCCAGGTCGATACTATTTCAGGATTCATCTGAGGTCGGTAAGTTTAGATTCAGGGAGACACCAGCTCTCCGCAGCATCTGAATTTTGTGATCCCCATCTCCAAAAGCTCATTGTCAGCCTGCACTTTGATGGCTCCTTCCAGAACGGTGCTGTGATGTGCCCAGTGTCCCCTGCTGTGACATGCCCACCCTGGCACACAGCTCTGCACAACCACAACAGGACAGAAGAGCAGCCCCAGATTCACACTCCTCCTGTTCTTCAGCTGGTTTGACAGTTGCTAGTTCTTCTCTCCTTTGTTCAGCACTTTTGATACTCTCTGCTACAGTGAGTTTCTGCAAGCCTTTTGCAACACCTACATAAGCATTTTTATTCCTGCAGTAATTGGCAGTGCATCTGCTCTGCCCCTTCTCTTCTCAGGACCAGAAAACCCAGCACGTTCTTGTATTATTAATGACAGACTTTCTGCATTGCCACAGGTAATACAGTATTCACATGAGCTCCACATTCAGCTACTTACAGAAGCAATTATGCTTGCTGAGCATCTACTCTGGATGGTACCAACAGGACCCCAAACTGAGCACGGTTGCTCACATGGACATGCTAGCACCAGATAGGCTTTACCAATAAGGTGTTGGTTTAAGCCAGAGTCCATTCCCCCCTCCCCTGCTAGCTAAGCAATTAACAGTATTATTATTGTATAGTTATGCTGGTGTGGTTCTGCATGTACAGAAGTTGTTAAGCTTCAAAAGTAAAGGCACATGTTCTGCTGAGTCAGGAATTTTCTTATTAGGTGCATGGCAACACATTAAAGGGGAACAAGAGAGGTATAGATGCGCATTTTTTCTTGAACACAGCTTTTCATCTTCCAGGTGCTTTACAAAAAAATGTGTTGTGATTAAGCACGGCAGCACACTTTTTGGGAACTACCAACCTTATTTTCTCAAGGAAAATGAAGCAAAAATGTTCAAGTGGATTTGTCCAACTCAACAAGAAAACAAGTGAAAGAAAAAGGACTGATGTCTAGTTTCCAATTCACTATCACATCAAACCTTGTTCTCCACTTTTAAGCACTAAATATCACCAAGATTATTATCCTAGCCTAACAGCATGCTTCCAATAATTTAGGATCTTTACAAGAAATCTACAGCATGGATTCAGCATCTTATTAAGCCCAAATAATACTAGGGATTTACCAATTGTAGAATTCTTTCAATAGCTATCTATCCACAATCCGCCCGTTTAAGTCTGTTTGGTAGTTTATGGGTTCTGTAGATTCACCAATATCATGGACTTAATCAGTTCTGACCTGTTCCTTGAGTTGTTGTAACTGATGATGAGCACTGGGCATCACTTCCTGTCTCAACTGAAAGGTAACTGGCAGTCAAGATGATTCAGGTCAACATGTTTCACGTAGCAAGCAGAGGGAGCTCAGAAGGTGTTATCTCAGCTGATGACATTGTGCTATGTTAAGGCAATCACATCCTATCACATTATTGTGTACAGGCTTAGAAGGAAAGTGTTCCAGTTCAAGCATAAGAATACTTGGCCAAGAAACCAGAAGTCACATTTTAGTGTTATCTTTTCTCTTAAAAAGATATCTTCTGGCACTCTTCGCATAGTATTCTTTTAATTGAGTAACACAGAGCATTCAGCACTGTTAATTGTCTGATAACCACCTTCCTGAGTGAAATGTTCATTACTTGAAGTCTGACAAATCAAATCACACAACTATAAATAATGCAAATGAAACCTTCACTCCCTAATATGATTTTTGGGGGGGTTGAAAATTCCCCCAAAATAGCATGTTTATGTAGCCATTTTCAACATCCCATTCAATTCAACACATATTCTTCCAGTGGAGTAACAAAGCCACTGCCTAATAATAACTTTTACAAACCCAATTTGTTTTTACTGTTTGTGTTATATGCTTATGTTTTCATTCCCCTCAGCCTGGACATCAAATCTATAGTGTTAAACGTTTGTGTATTACCACTTTCAATTTTGTTTCTCATTGCTATAATGCTTGCATCACTACAATTTGAAACCAGTAATATCTGTTAGAAAGATAAATTATCTTTCAAGATTTTACAAACATGCATTTATGATTTCCAAAAGTACTAATGTTTTATCAGGAACTTGATAGCTTTGTGCTTCCCCTGAGAAAAGAATCTGAAAGTCTAGGTTACTTATGTGGAGACTAGAACCACAGGCACTGAAAAATCAGTTTAAGAGCTCTGAATGGAGGCAGGGGGCAAATGCTGATTTGAAAGCATGCAAATGCTACTCAATAATCGTGCTCTGGCTTAAAAGGCTTTTTCATCTTATGTACATTTCTAAGATAAAAGTCAAAAAAGAGTAAGAGAAACAGGCCAATCAGGTGAAGATACAAGAACCCTGATTATACCTCATCCAAGTACAAGAAGATTCACTGATGACATTGAAGGTAACTGACCTTATATCACCACAGTGAACAACTAAATCTCTTTTTCTCGAGTTTACAAGCAAGAGAAAGACAAGTTGGTAACCTCTTCTTATCTTGGTAACTCTCTTAACATGCATGATTCTCAATGTGCTTGAAGGTAGCAGGAATTGGCTTCCTATGTGACTGGGAAGAGAGATTTCAAGCAGTCTTTTGGGGAAAGATGACAGAAACAGAAAACAGGATGACTCTGAATCTATCAAAAACTTACAGCTGGTCATCCTGTAATTTCTATTCAACGGCAACACTACAGGACTTTCAGTGGTCTGAACTGCAACTAATGGGAGCCATTCCTTTTCCCTCTTCTTTGAAAATAAGGTTTTCTTTAGACCTGTTCTTCACAACCTAATAACCTGTTCCTCCCATAAACTCCACACCACATCCCATTCACCAAGTGTGTCCCCTCAATGCCCAACTTACACACTGGAGATGCAGAAGCCATGAAAGCATGGGGTCCTTCCCTGGTGGACACATCCTGCCTTGTATTTCACACTCTTCTCCCAACTCCTGTTCCCTCTTGGTGGCACTCCAGGTCCTGTGCTGCCTCAGTGGCTTCCTCCCAGCCTCCTCCAGCTATGTTCTCAGCAGACCCACAAACAGGTACCTGTTGGCCCACGTACCCTTACGTATCACCCCTCCTTCCTCTCTGCCTTCCTCCTGCCCTCTGGCTTGCACATGTCTATTGGATAACAGGCTAAGAGATTTCTTACCCAACAGATGGGCTCACAAACAGGGAAGCGAGAAGAGTGATGGAAGAGCAGCTCCTTAACCACAGGGTATCCATATGTATTCACACTGATGGGTTGCACCATGCTTGCACCATTACAGGTTAAAAGCTTTCTTAAAGCAAAAGCTATTAGTTCTTATAATTTGTTTGTGCTGTGTTTTTAGGCTTCCTGAACTACAAGAGGTCATTATGATACCATGCCTAAAATATTAACTCTAGGTCTTTCTATTGATAATATTTCTGGAGATAAAGCAGATTACTTGCCCTCAGTAAGTGGCTTCCCTACCTTCCCCCACTACTCCCCATGCAGCCATTATTACTTGGTCATGGTGTCTGAAGAGGTAGATGAAATCTTTCAAGAGTTTGACCCTTTGTATGTTTTTATTTTTCTGAAATCTTTTTTTTTTTACCTTTTTTATTATTATATTTTTATTATTATTTTTCTGAAATCTTTACTTTCTAAAGTACACTGCATGAAAGGGATTTCAATCATCAGACACTAGGTGCTTCAGAGACATCAATATGTTGTTCATCAGGAATGGAAAGAAAAGTAAAACAAGGAATTATATCAGAAGGACTCATTCCCCAATTTACCTTAGGCTAGTGTAGCGATTCTACTTAACCCAAATATGCTAAAAGAGGGAAAAATGAATGTCTACAACACAATTTACAAAAAAAAAAAAAAAAAAAAAGAAAGAAAAAGAAAACCCACAAACAAAACCAAAAAAGCAAACCCACCTCAATTTGTTGTTCACAAATATTTTTTAAAAATCCACCCCTTATGCCAGCATTTTGGCTGACTCTATTCTACTCCTCTGTCATTAATGCTCCCTGCCGTAAGCACAACTCCTAGCTGGGGATTCCAACGCGTTAACAGAGCTAGGATAAGATTCCAGATCTCAGTTGTGCTGGCATGAAGACAGGTCTCCTCAGTGATACAGAAGACAATATCCTAGGGAGACTGGAATTAGTCCTATTCCGCACAACTCAATCCAAGACGTAAGGCATACCAAGAAGAAAGTAATTACTAGCTAGTGGCTACGGATAGGAATGGAACATGGTTCAGCCTAAACATCTCATGACAAGTGACAGGACGGCTTGAAAAAGGGGGCTTTTTTTCCAACAGGATGGAAAGTGTCAAGAGCAAAGAAAAAAGGGTTACCTCTTCAGTTTGGGAGGGGCTGATTCTGGGCATTGGAGATACTTGTGGTGTTTTCAGCTGTGTGCTGTTGCTGTCTGGAACAAGCTCTCTGTGGATTGACTGAATATGGTTTTGGAGTTCACTTTCTGATTCAAATTTAACATTGCAACTAGAACATCGCGTCTTCAGTCCCCCTGCCTTGCTTTTGTTCTCAATGGAACTCAAGTTCTCATTTTGGCCCATGCCTTGTCTGTTACTGCTTGAAGGGATGTTGACACTTGGGCTACCGCTTTTACTGAGATTAACACAGCTAGCACACAGACCATATGGCAGACCGTTGATGTCAAGTTTCACTAAATCCTGTTTCGAACGGAATTCCTTCAGGCAGGAAGCACACTTGTACAATTTCTGGAGATGCTGCGCGCGCCCCGTGGACTGCACGGCAGAACCATTTCCAGTTTTCTGCATGTGGAACGTGCCGTGGATTTTCAGTTCCAGCGTGGAGGTCACGGTCTGCATGCACACCACGCAGCGGAACCCCGTCAAGGAGTTCCTCAAGTCAGGGTGCATTTGGCAATGCTCTAAAAATTCCTCCTCGCTCTGGAGGGGCATCTTGCAAATCCTGCAGTTTCCAGTGTCCAGGCTCTTACTGTGTGTGACTTTATGCTCAGTAAGAGTCAGAAGAGATGGAAACCGCTCACCGCAGATCGGGCACATGTAATGTTTCACTGGTCCCAAGTGTGTCTGCATGTGTTCTCGGAGCCCGTTTTCGGAGAAGAATGTTCGAGAACACACATTACACTTGTAATTCCCTTTGATGAGTTCAGCCTTTTTCTTCACTATGGCACTTTCTCCAGGCCGAATGTTGTGGTCTCGAAGCTGGTGGTTTTGCAGGAGAGTCTCCATGGTGTAAGCTGCTCCACAAATGTCACAGCCATACATAGGCTCAGATGTGTCCACATCTTCTTCGCTGCCATCGTGGCTGTTATGGGACTCCTGGCTATTTGTCAGCAAGGTCTGGAGCTCCACTTCCTCTTTCTGAACCTGTTCGGCTGCCCCATTCGTCCCACAGTTTGGAGTTTTTGTTTCAAAAACACAATGCTTTTCCCTTAAGTGCTTTTCCAGCAAGATGATAGCATGGAAAGCTTTGCTGCAGAATTTGCAGTTGTACTTCTTGCTGTGCGTAGTAATGTGACACTGCAGCTCCACCTCTGTACCAAAGGACTCACCACAGAAGATGCACTTGTGCACTTTGCCTTGGTTCTCCAGGTGGTTGTGTTTAACATGAAGCTGCAGGTCAGTCTCGTTGCGGAAATCCCAGTTGCAAGACGTACATCTGTACACCTTCTTTTCATTGCTGTGCTTCACAGCCAAGTGTAGCTGGATAGAGACCTTGGAGTCAAAAACCTCTTGGCACAAGGTGCAGCGGAAGAATACAAACGTATGCATGTCCAGCAGGTGTTTCTGCAAGTCATCCACAGAAGTAAACTGCTTGTCACAGCTTTCACAGATGTAGTAGGTTGAGGTGATCATGAAATGAATGGTAACATGCTTCAGCAGGGACTCTTGATTGGGAAATTCCTTGTTGCACTGAGGGCAGGTCAGTTTTGGCAGGACGGTGTCAAGATGTGTTTTCAAATGAGTCTGAAAACCGTCCAAGGAAGTATACTTAGCACCACACTGATTACAAATGTATTCACCTGCAGGACGAGGAGGAGCACCTCCAACTGCCTGCATCATCTTTAAAGAGGTCTGCTCAATGGTTACAGGAGATAAGGGACTCATGGCTCTGGATTTTTTTCCATTATGGATGTAATTCAGTGCCAAAGGAATGTTCTTATGGTTCTCCTTGATATGCTTGTTCAGTTTAAGAACACTATTAAATATTGGAGAATTTGTACAGTAAGAACAAGAATACACTTCCACCACTGGATCTTTTGGGGTTCCGAGCACAGGGGAACCAAAACGGGAACTGCTAAGATCACAATGGACTTGTCTAATATGCTCTTCCAGAGAAGAATCTGTAAGAAATCCCATGTAGCAATGGGGACAAAAGAATGCATTACTGTCCTTAGCAGCAGGGTTGGCAAATCCATGAGAACATCGGATATGTTCCTGAAGAGTGTTGAGGTCATTGAACACTTCAGAGCAGAAGTTGCACTGGTACACCATGGCGGGCATGGTAGAAACGATCAGTCCTGGGTCTGGAGCTTCATGGACTTGCTTAAGATGTTCATTCAGATTGTAGAGAGATGGCAACACCTCCAAACAATACTGACAGATGTGGGCTTGTTCGGGTTTATCTAAATGCATAGTTTTCAGGTGTATCTGCAGGACTGCAAGGCTGGAAAACAACTGTTTGTTGCAATAAATGCAGCTGTAGGTAACTTTTGCCTGTTTACTCGAAGGACCAGTGATATCTGGCACTTGCTGAGCTGCCCGCTTCCTTCCGCGGCCTTTCGGTATAGGGGGAGCCGCTTCCACCATCGTTGAACTATCCACCGAGAGATTGGAGTCGGGAGTGGTGCTGGAGACTGAGGTGTAGCCAACAGTCACCAACGACGGGCTGTTGCTGTGGTTGCATGACTCTGGCTGCTGGTGACTATCCATGTGGCTGTACAGCTCTTCCACGGTGTGAAAGTTCTCGGAGCAAATGCTGCACGAATTCTTCTTCTCACCATTATGGGCCTGCTCCATGTGATTGACCAGAGACGTTTCCTCTACAAAGAGTTCGTGGCAGTAAACGCACTGAAGAGCAGACCGGTCTTCGTTAGGGGAACACTCAGGGTGGCATTCTGCAATGTGCTTCTGAAGATCTTCAGGAAAATCAAAGCCTTCCTCGCACTGACTGCATTTCTGGGTGTCCTTCATTTTCCAGTCCTCCATCCGGGAAGCAGACTGAGAGCCATCTTTGTTTCTCTCGTGAACCTGCATGTGACCATGCAGCGAACTGGATGACAGGAATCCACGTCTACAAATGGCACATTTATATGGCTTGTTGGACGTATGAGTCTTTAAATGAATTTTAAGGTGATCGCTCCTCGAGAACGCTGCATCACACTCGCTGCAGTGATACTTCTTGTCTCCTGTGTGAAGCTTTATGTGGCGGTCCCTGCTCCGTTTGTGTTTGAAGAGACGACTGCAATACGTGCATTTGAAAGGGAGCTTGTCGCTGTGACTTTGCTCGTGGTGCTTTAAGTAGCTGAGGCGGCTGAACGACTTGTCACAGAACTGGCATGGATAGGGCAACCCTGGGCCTCCCTCCTCTTCGCCAAAATCACAACCTTCTCCATGGCTCGGGGAAGTCTGGTCCTTGCTCGAAGGTGATGATGCTGGCCATGAGCAAGTGGGGTCATCCTCAACATCCACTCCATCTGAAATGAAAAAGAAACATGCCCACAAGATTAATCCCTACAGCTCAAAGGAGACACCGAATGTACATGAGCAATGCCGACTTGCTACTCCTAAATAGCTAAAACATTAAACTCAGAGTAGGATATTTCTTACACCTGTACCCAACAGCTTCAAGACCACATTTATTTTTATCAGACTGTAAAACATTAAAAGTTATTAAATAGTTCTGTGCCTATATTACCTTTTTATTGCTTTTTTATCATTCTTTCTCAGTTGCAGGATATGTATTATACACTGACACCTTTATTAAAATGCAGATTTTAATATATTTAATGTTTCTTTTGTATCCATTGTAAAATGATTTGCATATTATGTGAGCATCTGAAGAGTCAAAGGAAGGGAGAAAATATTACAGGAATGATTTAAAATTAATACAGTCAACCCACATGCCTAATATTTAATAAAAAAAATCCCTCTGCTTTGTCACAGTTTTTTTTTTTTCCCTTGAAGTTGATTTTGAACGCAGAAATCTTTTAAAGGCTATTACTGACAGAGACTTGGGTGTTATTCAAAATAATATGAAAAATTACAGGGGAGGAACAGGACAACAATATAAATAGCAATGTTTTCGCTAATAAAGTGCAACCAGATTTTTCCAATAACTATGCAATTCAGTTACTGAAAGCTGGCAGCTGGATCATTAAATGTTCAAAACTAACAAACTAACAGCCAGGATCAAGGAAAATGAGAAAGTTTCACAAGGGTCAGAAGTGAACAGCATTTTTTTTTTTCTTTTCTAAGTTCAAGAGGTTGCCCACCACTTCTTCCTTTTTGCAAAAGCCTCAGCCAGCTGAACTTCCTTAGTCCAGCAGAACCTGTCCTGTGAGGTGATCACAGACAAAGCGACTTGAGAAAAAATGGAAACAGGAAAAATGATAAATGATTATGGTAAAAGCTGGACAATTTATGAGTAACAAGGAAAAGACAAAACAGGAATGCTAGCCAGATAATAAACTAAACTAGTTATCCATGATATTACCTCACCTCTAGACAGGGCAAGTCATAACTTTTTTTTACCAGGTGTGCTCTACAATTTTTACACCTTTTGTTTTAAGTGTAAACTATGTTGCTCCAATGATTACACTCATAAGAATGCTTGAAAGACCATTCTAAATCAAATAATCCTTTTATTCCTTTCCAGGGGCAAGGTTTTGTGCTTTTCTCCTTTTAAAATTAAAATTGATTACAGTAATAGCACAGAAAAAGACAGGATAAACCTTTTTGAAAAACATCTTTCTTAAGGTATTCTTGCAAAATAGTTTCTTTGCAACCTCAGCCTTCCCTCAAGAAATTTACTACACTAGCATAAAAGTTGGAGCTGGCCTATATTATATGAACAAATTCCAACCCTGCTTTCTTTAAGGTAACAAGATTTTACTAGATGATCAACCTCTTGCTTATCCACAGGAAACAGATGAGGATTCGTTCCTTTCCTGCATCGAGAAACTGATGACAACACCATCTCCCTATCAATGCCAGATGGCAACCATCGAACTCTGAGAAAACAACCAAACACTATTCCTGGATCCCTGCCCATTGACACAATGCTTTTCAGCGTAAGTTGAACACTGCATGGCTTTTTATCCTCTTGTTTACCTCCTGAAGGGGGGGGAGTCACAAATTACACACACCTTTCTCACGCACGGACACCCACTCACACCAATGCCCCAGTACATACCTGCACTTACCTATGGATGAATCTACACTACTGATTTTCATTTAAATAAATACATAAATAAATAAAACCACAACCAAGCCCAAGCACTGTGTCTTTGAACTGAAAACAAAGTGTTTGTTTTTTTTTTTAAGAAAAAAAAAAATTAAAATCCTCTCCTCTGGCAAAAGTACTACCATCTACTAAAAGGCTTTGCAGTGTACTGAAGTGAAGTTGCTCATTGTCATACATACTAAATGATAGCAGACAGTTGAGTTTTCAAGTTGGTACATTAATGACTGCAATATTCATAGGAGACTTTTGATGTAAATCTGTGTACTGCCCTTTCAAATTGCGGGGTTTGACTCTTAAAATTGGAAATGATCAAAGCAGTGGTAAACCTACTCACAGAAAAAGATGTTACCTTTTATTACATTTTTAAACTTTATTTTAAATGAACATTTTTGAGCCAGGTCTCCAAAGTGGAAAGATGTTCTGTCCTTTAAAAATCAAATGTATTTCTGACATACAAACGCTGCCAGCAGATGAGCAGGAATTTATGTCAAAAAACTGAGCAAAGAAAAATAGTCTGCAACTGCCTAAGCACCATATTTTGTAACCAGATCTAGTATTAAAATGTATAGCCAATGCAGAAATGATATATTATTGTATAAATGTTTAGAGGAATATATACTAAGTGTTATGAATAGCGTACTATCACTGACACGGTAGTAAATCACTTTCTTTTTGTGGCCACTGCCTGCTTGGTTTTACCTATTATACAACTGCTCCCTTTGGCTTGTGAACCCCAGCGGGACATCGGGCTGGTGGCGGGGTCGGGATCAAGCACTGAGCGCGACCACAGGAGAAGCAAGGGGAGCCCCTTTTCCCCCATCCAATTCTCCTTGTTTGCTTGGGGTTCTCTCCTTTAGCTTTTGCACAAGGTAAAAAAAAACAAAACAAACAAACAAACAAACAAACAAACACTGGAGGGGGAATACAGCTACTACAGCACAAACCTGGTTCTTACTTTCCAACCAGCAAACACAAATGTTTCTGCATGTCACGCTGCTGTCGTTTTTTTTTGTTTTTTTTTTTTTTTAAATCAAAGCCCATAACAATTCTGCACAGTAATTTTCTTAGTGCAAAAAGGAAAAGAGCAAACCACTTAAAGGTCTAATCTAATGTCTTCTGGTTGTTTTTTTCGTTTTGTTTTGTTTTGTTTTGCAAATCTGCCCTTTCTGAGCTACCGGAGAACCTCTTCCTTCCCGTCAGGCTCGGGGAACCCCGCACAGGGCAGCGGGGAGAGGACAACAGGATCTTCCTGAGGCCGAGCATGACAGGGTAGCCTGCACACGGCAGCGGGGAGGACAACAGGATCTTCCTGAGGCCGAGCACAACGGGGCGGCCTGCATGGCTCTGCGGTTTCCCCCGGGGCACTGCATGGAGGGGGCCCAGCTGGCCGGCCGCCACGCTCTGGAATGGGGGCCTCAGCGCGCCATTGCACAAAGGGCTTCCGAAGCGGGGCCTGCAGGCCCCTGCTGCCACGGGAGATGTTTCGCTGCGGGCTGATTTTCCCTGTGCCGACTCCAGCCTGAGCGCTGGGAATGCTGCGTGGGATGGACTCACACCCGGTGAGCTCAGGGGTTGCCTAGGAATGGATCCGGGGACAGAAGTCGTGATGGAAACCCAGACTAAGGGTAGCTGCTGCTGATGCAGCAGGACCTGAACGGTGGCATTGCCCACCCTACCATCTCCCCATGCTTCCTCGTGAAGATGCAGAGCCACAAAACTAAGGTGCAACTGGTCATTTCCCAATGGCAGTCAGCAATCGCCACGTGCTGAGGCCATGCTACGAGTGTTGGCATCTGGTGAGCAGCTACAGGCTCCCCAAGCCACCCCAGGGAGCTGAACTGAAGCTCCCCGCAGGTGAGCAGTGGGCTTGGGGTGCAGACCCCACTGCTGCCTGCCCAGGTGCACCTCACACAGACCCACTTTGTGCTGGAGGTGAAGTTTGACCCGTGGCTGGGATAAGACTTCAAATCCCTTTTTGCCAATCACTCCAATAGGAAATACAAACAGTTCGCTGCTACTCTGCATACATCCATGTGCATATAAATCTGCAGACACCTACCCACTGAGCTATGTCAACATTACAAATACTGATTTTAAATGTTATAACGAGTTGCTTTCAAACACTCAGGATGAAATTCAGATGCATGCATGCAAGTCCCCAGCAGTGGCACATGACTATCTGGGGCAGAAGAGGGTTCCAGGTATGTGACATAGTGTTTATGGGGGTTTAAAATATATTTTCTGCATTGACTTATTCTTTTTTCTTCTGTACTCACTAAGTGCTACTTACCGTAAATGCCTTTTCTGTGTTATGGCAAGTATTCTGAGTTTCAGTCTGATGCACTTAACATGTCCATGTAAATTTTTAATTTTTGGAACCAGTCACTTCACACTCGCTGACTCTAAGAAAGCTCTAGCACTCACAACCAAAAATCTTTGCTGGAAATCAGCTACAAGGCCTAAAAGTCTATTTAAAGATGCAAATGTGTGTGAATAGTTAGTGCAGATGTTTTTCTCCACCGACTGTACTTGCTGAGTTTCACCATTTCCATAAAGCACATTAAAACAAGTGTGTGAACACTCTGAGATGAAAGTACCAAGCACTCCTGAGACTTCCAGTGGAAAGTAGAGCTGCCTGACTTTTCTCCAAGCAGACAGGAATGCCCATGATTCAGCAGCCTGAGTAAATAAAAGAGGTCCTTATTTCCTAATTTTGCTGGCTGGCCACACTGCAGCAGTCTCTGTGTTGCTGCCAAAGGGGATGCAAAACTGGAACTACACCCAGCAGCTGAAGGACTGTCTTTGTTAGCCAGCCAGGCCTTCCTGACCATCTTCTGGCAGCAAAACTACCATATCCTGCAAGGAAGACCTCCATCTCAGGCTTGATAGTTCTCTAGTCTGTCTAATAGGACTAAACAACAGATTTTGCCTGGTCTGTGCTGGAGGAGGACAGCTGGAAACTCAGTTAGTAGCAGAGTAACACCTGTTCAGTCATATTTATGGGGGAAAGTGCTCACTAACAGAAAAGTGAAGTAATACCAGAAGGAGTTATCCCATGGAAGGGGGAGGGAAGAAGGGGGAGCATCAGAGCACAAAAGCACCTCTGTGGAGTTCGCGGCCAGCCACTCGTGTGCCAACCTCAGTAGTCGCGAAGTCTTAAAAGTGATCTTATCCCTGGTGCTGCTGACTGAATTAACAGTACCGCTTCAGAAAAATGTTATTTAGTCACCAGGAAGGTTTACGACATATGCACACTTTGGCTGGAATATGCTTCAGGGCACTTGCTTTATCATGCCTTATTTTTCTGTATGTTTTAAAAACAATTTTTGCTGCCACTAGACAAATGGCCACATTCCTAAAGAAACTATCAGCAAACCTTTATGCGCCACAACGTAGAACATTCCTCTGATAAAGAGAGTTTACAAATATGAAAAAAAAATAAATTAATATTCTCGGTATCCTATAAAAAGTAGCTTTCTGTTTTCCCTGTTTTGCTGCTCCTGTAACTGGGGCACAGAAAAGCTGGAGCGGTTTGCCTCGGGTTACAAATGTAATCTGTGCAACAGAGGAAACAGAACCCGTATCTCCTAGGTCTGAGCCATCCCTGCAAGAAAAATCCTTTCACCCCCCCTGAAACGCAGAGCTGGCAAAAAGCTTAAGCTGATGGACGCGACCAAGGAGAAAGCACAGCCGCTCAGCTGACAGACACCCTCGGGCGCCGGGTCCTGCTGACACCTTCTCGCCGTTTTGCCCAGCTGATGGCAATGGCAGACTGGTCACACTGCCATCCTGCTGGACCCATCTGAAGCACTGAGTAGCAAGGGACACGATTTATAACAATGGGTACGCAGGAGGGGAAGAGAGACTGAAAATGCCAAATCAAGTGTACCAAGCAGCAGAATGTAAATGCATCTGAGACGTAATTTCACTTGCATATGGATGATGAATATGTATGCACATGTACTCATTGAACTGTTTTGTAGGTGTTATTTGTTGTACCACCACCAGCCAAAGACCTGTTCACATACCACTGCATGCACGTGTATACACACATATGCCCTCATACACACCACACATATGGAAAGGGATGGACAACATATACAAACTTACAGCCTCATCAGTTTACCAGGTGACGAGCTACAAGACAGCATTCAAACTGCAAGAAAGGAAAGGACTAAGAAGCAGGAAGGTAGGTCACTTAACTGGATGGATGACAGACCTCCACAGTTTTAAATCCTTGCATTTTTGTGTAGGTAATTGAGTGGAGTGGTTATTATATATCATATAGTTTACTTGTAATGGCTGTTACAGGTTTTAGTGCTGGACACATTTTATATTATTACCTCCACTAATTGTCTGCAGGGCTACCTTGAAAATGAGATAAGGAATCTAATGGGAATATGCAGGTGTGAACAAATAGTAAATGAAGAGGTTAGATATTACTGAAATAAAACAATATAGTGCTGTGTGTGGAATATATCTAAATAACAAGAAGATCAAAGGACAGTGTTTAAGCATTAAGATTAGTGATGTGCTAACACATATGGCCCTAAAATAAACGATGGTTTTGAAGTTTTTAATGGAATTAGCAGATAGTACTCACCTTTAAAGTCATTTTAAATAATATATATGTTGTTACATAACATTCTCCATTTGTTTTCAATAGAAATAGACACAGTTTTGGAAAAACTGCAACTTTAATATAACCATCACATTTTTTTCACATCAGTGACCCCACATTAAACTCACTCATTTGTCTCATAACTTATTAAATGGCTTGAAAACTAATACTCTGTAATGGGCATTCAAAAGAGAAACGTGAACTTTAAAAATTATTTATAATTTACAGATGTTTTTAAAATCTATCAATATTTCAAAACTACTTTGGGAGCACCAATTAAATGCATTAACAGTTAGATTACTGGGGGAAAAACATACAGGGGTTCCTGATTAACCAAACCGAGACAGCCGATAGGGAAGTTTCCCCATTTTAAATTTCATAACCAGAAGAAAGGCAGCTCCTAGAAACAACAAATACAGCCCTTTAATACCTCATAGGAAAAAACCCGCTTGCTTTTATAAAATGCCTTTAATGCTTAGATAAGTAGTTAACATTCCCATATTGCTCTCCTAAGGTAACCTAAGTCTTCAGTTCCATTATGTCTTCTTCACAAGACATATTACTATTACGTATGTAGAGAGGAGCATAAATGTTTTCCTTGATTGTTGCTTAAAGTTCATTTGAACAGACGGAGCCCGATGAATTCCATCTTCTACAGCCGAATTAAAGGAAATGTAAGCAGTTCACATTCTGCTCCACCTTTCAAATCATACGCAAAAACCAATTTGCAACTAGAAGAAAACAGAGCAACCCTCGGTTTGTTTGAGGAAGCCAGTATTTTGCGCCTCTCAAGGCAAAGAGAAAGAATAAGTAATTTTCCACAGTCCTGTACATATAACTAATGACAGTCACCATCCTCAAAGCTTATTATACTGCTTTACATAATTGGGAATCACATGTCACACAATTAATTTACAGGAGTTGTTTCGTTGTGACTATACAAGCACTAAGCGATTCAAATTAGCTCATTTGTCCACTGCTTAAATGTGACAAACACATTTACACCGTATTTCTTCCGCTCTTAAGTTGCCGTTGCTTTTAGGAGTTGTTTTTGTTTGTTTGTACAGTATGAGTCAGAGACCACCAGGCTTGCTCCATCTGAAGCTATGGTCAGAAAAAATCACCCTGAGAATAATTACATTGAGAATCAAGATAATGGGAGAGCAAAAAAAACCATTGAAACGTTCTAGCAAACTTGCACATAATAGCGGTCTCCTAAGAACCTGTACATTAACAACGTCGTGCACCAAAAGTAGTGTTTCAGTTAATCGCTTCTTTGGTAGAAAATAATCATTATAATTTGCGGTGCTGATAACAGGGTTTGTGCAGCTTATTAAGAAGAATGCATGACTAGGGGACGAGAGTTCGGGCTCCTCACCGGACGCCAGTAACTCCCCATTGCATTCATTCTGCTGTCAGTGGGTCGTGCTCTCCCCAGACAGCACCACGATAGGACCAGAAACTCTCCCTCCAGTCTTCCCCTAAGAGCAGCTCCTTTCAAAAGCTGTGGGAGTGTACAGAAACCTCAGGGACAGCAGTCCCTGTACCACGGTCCTAGTCATAAAGGTATCTTTCCAGTGGCATACAGGTATTAACAGGAGTTGGCTGCTGCCTTCCTTCACAGGTTGCAATAGAAGGAGCTCGTCCAAAGTCAGCGAAGCGTACTTCTCTTTCTTCCCTTCCCCAAATCAAACGCTCTGGAGGCTCAGACCCTAAAAACTGACCGAGACCCCGCTTCAAAGCTGCCTTCCAAGTCCCCCGTCCCACCCAGCCCCCAGCCCCGCGGGGAGGAGGGCAGGCTGTCAAAACCTCTGTAGCTGGAGGCTCAGACAAAAGATGGAGCCCCTGAGCAGCATTTGCAGGCAGAAACCCGTGAGATGCCAAGCACCACCTTGGGTTCTCATTTGAATATTACCCTTCTTTCCCTTAATCTAGAGTTTAATCATGAAGGCCTGCAGGGACTGCTGGGGGTGTACCTCACACTCAGCCGCCTTGCCTCTTTTCATCGCATGTGCCTGTCCCTCCCACCTGTGTCTCTATTTCAACCACCCCAATTCCTTGCTTCATTGCCTCGAGACCAGAAATCCACCAGCAAGATGCATTTTGGATGGGGGCTAAACTAGGACAAAGAAAAGAAGGAAGGCAACGAGTGGGAAACAAAAACAAAGGAATAGACGGTGGGGAGAAAGAAAGGGGTAAATAAGTGCCTCTGAAAGAAACCCGGGGAAAGATATCGCAAAGCCTTTTACAGGAAATGGAAAGCAAAACGGAACGAGGAGTAAGTGAAAGCCATGCAGTCAGTTAACGCTTTCGAAAACATATCAGCGCTATTTTACAGTGTGCTAGGATTAAATACAGTAAATAAACACAGCGCTGCTTATTTCTTCAAATGACAGAGACGTGGTGGCGGTCTTATTTACACAGGTGAAAATTCCTGGACCTGGATCTGCAAAGGGACTTAGGTGTCTCCAGGAGCCTAAGAAGCAAAGAAAGCAGGATTCATGGGGCCCCGGGGGGAACCGGGAAAAGGTCTGCAACCTCGCAGCTTGGGCACTCAGCTGGGAGAGGGGAGGACTGGGCTCTTTATACATTAAAGCGTCGCTGGATGAAAACAAAAATAAACCTAAGCACAAGGTCCAGACTGCAAGAACCCCTGGACTAACTGAGTGTCCTTCGCAGTAGGTGAACAGTCCCTTCTCAGATGTGCTCCTCCCAGCCCTATGAATACAGCACTCTTTGCTCCAGCAAGCCCGGCTTCCATGGGAAGAGACCCCTGCAGATCCGAGGACCTTCTGCTTAGAGGCAGGAAATGTGGCTTTGAATCCCCTCGGGATGCTGAGGGAATGAATCTAGGCCTTGTGCCATTCAGCACTCGAACTACCTGGCCCCCCAGGGAAAAGGGAATGCAACACTTTCTGCTCTAAGTGCCCGCTGTGCCCTGGGCTGCGTACGATGTCCTCTGTACTGCAGGCTGATTAAAGGGGATGGGTACCCAGATGCTCACGCTATGGTAGTTGGCAGAGATTGCCAAACCACAGATACCTGAGAAACTTTAAATGAAAAAAAAAGAGGTACCTACCACACCAGGGTGAACCCAGAGAGGTACGTTTTGGATAATCATTTCTATTTAGCTTCTTATAGTTCACCTAACATCACATTTCAGGCTCCCTCTTTTTAGATCTGACTGTTAGTGCAGATGTGCTGCACATCTGTTAAAAGCGATGTCCCCGAGCAAAGATAACCTTGGCTTTTACACTAAGTCAGTGCTCAGAATGGCACACAAATGCTTACGGCCACGTTTATGCAGCACAGTCACCTTGGGGCAGGATGTCTCTGGTGCCTTCTCACTGTAGTCAAAAAGCAGTGTAAGGCAATACAGCCCCTTCTCACCATGGGATAGGTACAGGTAGGTGTGTGCGTGGCTTACCCCGATTTACAGGTGCTCCAGCCTTTATGTGGGACATACTGATTTTCCCCATTCATCAGAATGGTCACAAGACCAAATGCTACTATAAAACCATCACCTGTATACTTCACACCTACCACGTGCCTTGCAGGTCACTAGCCCACGTATGTAGAATTTTGCAAAGTAACAGTTGCATTTAAAATATATTTGCTCCATTCAGCTCTTTAATGTGAATACAGACTTATTTAGGTGATGTATTTATAAAACAGATGGGGAGATTCTTTGCAAAAGGCAGCGTTCTCCTTCTCCTCTGCATCTGTATAATTTCCATTCACCAAAGCCTGCTGAAGCTCGTGATTAACTGTCTGAAATAGAGGCCTCTCCAGAAATAAAGAGATCTCTGCTTTGTTAAAGCCTATATCTAAAACAACCCTTTGTAGCTTCCTCGGCGTAGAAAGGAAGCCCGGTGTGAAATACAGTAAATTAAGCCTTCTGCTGTCAGGGCTGGAAATAAGAGTAGAGCAGAATAGAGGCTGGATTTGAAATGATTTTTTTTTTTTTCTATTGGCTTCATTTACATCCTGTCTAAGGTCTTCTGAGCAGCTCAAGGTGTCTTATCTCTGGCTACCAGGGGGTATTTTGCAGTCAAAGCAGTTAACGTACTTTCTCCCTCTCTCTTTTTTAAGGCCATCTTATCTTATCAGACAGATCTCTCCAGGCTGAGGAGAACCCATACTTATCAGTAGCTGTACACTATATTGACAGCTCAGTGCTGCTAGGGACAAATGAAAGCTTAGGGTAAAGAAAGATCAGTTAACCTGTTCCACGCTCAGTTTAGACTAATCTTTTGGTTTGTCTAACTTCAGGTAACATTGTCTGATGTTGCTCTGTTTACTTGGACAACAGAGGCACACGATCCCAGCTTCAGTTGCTAAATCTGGTGCAGAGGTGCAGCGCACAAGCAGCCACCGTAATAATCCCCAAGGCAGTCTGCCTGTTGACTTGTCGACCTCCACCGACTCCTTCTCCAGGTGACCTTAGGGGCACTGACTGCTCTGGGAGCATCTGAGTGTTGCTGGGATTGCACAGCAAAGTAGAAGCTGCGGGCTGCACCGGCTCACTGTTCATAAACCAGCCTTCCCCCAGAGCAAGGGGAAACATGCATGCCGAGGGCCAGGAAAGGAAAGTAATCCCCATACCGTATAAATGGGAGCAATGAGGCTGAAGGTGAGCCTGAAGAGCATCCTGAAAGCTTGTTTTGGGATCAGAAGGTAAGGTACAGAAGCTGGTATCTCCAGGTAACCCAAACCAGCCTTCTCACCAAGAGCAAAAATGTAAATGGCAAGATCCCTCTTGTCCTTTGCTAGGTGTCAAGAGCAGTGAACCAGGTCTCAAAAGTTGTAGTTGCTGCCACTGACAAGCCATTCACCAAAATTTCATGTGAAAAAACATGTAATTGAACATTAAGCCTTGTGCTGCTCCTGCTTTGTACTTTTTCATGCTTATTTTTCCTCTCTCCCCTTTGTGTCCAAACACTTCATGAGCACTTTTGTATTAGTGATAACCCTAGACTTTCCCTGCAGAGAAGGTTCGCTATTAATTGTCCATTATCTTGGTGTGTCAGCACAAAAGAGAGGGGAAGAAATTCTCATCCAAATGGTTTCACCTCCCTCTCTTGAGAGTGATGCCCTTGTCAGGGCATTAAAGACATGAAAACCTGCCACTTATCAGAATTGTGTTTGAATCGAACTACTGTCCTTGAAAACAGTAGACACCAGATACCATCAAAATAAGCCACATTGGGCAGATCTTGTTCTGCTGTGACTCGGGCAACCTTTATACAGCTTGTATATACATTTGTGATTGTATATGATCGCTGGCACCATAGATGAGGCTTAAAATAAAAAAAGTTTGTTCTTTTTCGTTTTATAAAACAGTAAGCATATTACAAATAGCAGTTGCCAGAATGAAGAAAAGTTGGCCAGCATCTATGTTAAATCTCTAGACACCGTATTAAAATTTGGGATAGTAGTATGTGCAGATTTTTTGAAAAGAGATTGTCGGAGAAGGAGTAAGATACATACAACATTTTTTTAAGAAACACTTTGGAAGATTTCAACAGTTTAAATAAGCCTGAGGACACACTTGAATGTAAACTCATTGCTGAACCAAATCGTAAAATTTTTTAATTACTTCACACCACCAATTCTTAACAAAACATAATTCAAGCCTATTAAAATGCTGAATTTGCTTGCTAGAATGAAACAGTATTTCAAAGAGGTCTTCAGTAATTCTATTACTGTGTTCAGAGACAACAACAACAACAAAAAAAACAACTTCAGTGTCATCCACAACTGCAGAGTTGTATTTGCTCTTTTGGGCAACCTGTAGTTGCTTTTCACAATTTGAAATCACAACGAGGAGGGAAAAAAAAAAAAAGAAAAAGAAGTTACGCTTTGCTTTTAACAAGTAAACAAGTGTACAAATTAATTCAGAGAGCTGTAATTTTGAAAATTTTCTATGTTTAATGTGCACTGCAGTTAAACTACTTTTTCTGTACAAATTAATTTACTGCATCAGTGATCGATGTTTATGTTTAGGCAATTTTATTTCTCAGTATGGTAAAATTAGACCTAATAGTTGCAACCTGTTATGTCCAATCTGTCACTGAAATTCAAATTGCCTTTTTCCTATTATTCAAGGAGCAATTTGGAGGAATTAAAGCCATCTAAAACCAGAAGACAAACAATTCTCTGTAAGGACTCAATAGCCTGTGTCATCAACCTGCTCCAGAAAGCAGTGGTCTTTCCGAGGCAGAAACATTTCCTTGGCTTCTGAAAGTTCCCCCTCTGCTGAGCCACAAAAGACACCGACATTTGAAGAGAGCCGAGCCTTCCACCCCTTAGAGGGACTGTAAAGCCAGGGCGTGTTCTGAGCCAGTGGAAAGACCGTCAACTGCTAACAAAAAGACCCTTCCCTGTATTACTCAATTGTTGATGCTCACAAGTTTTCAATTAGCCATCCTTGTATCTACAAAAAATAGATTTTGTTCTTCATCTGGGACAAGTTAGTTACTGTCATCTTGTTCTTGTCAGTGAAGCACTCAGCTGCCACAGACTATTATTATTTATCACTTGCAGAACTGAAGCACACTGGCCGAACTTTGTTTACTACCCTCTGCTTCATTCTTCCTTGCTTCCATGGGACAGCTGCACTGTACACCCCAGATTATTCAATCCAATCACCTGAAACTTCTTGAGGTCTCAAAGACCCTTACCCCATCTTCCTGTGTGCCTTAAATGTATTGATTGCATTTTAATTTTTGTATGGGGTGTTGTCTGCTATCTCTGTACTGGATTTAAACATTTTACACTTAAAAGCCTAACAGCAACCAGCCTCACAATTAAGAAACAGATACTGACTGTTCCTTTTTTTCTCTCACTTTTACCTTTATTTTCCTCTGTGTGTTTTTGTGTGGGAAGCAGAGATTCATTTTTCTCACACACAGAAAATGAGAAGTTACGTTCTGAATACTAGCCTGCATAAAAGTATTTGGTCTTATCAGAGATGGATGAAAAAGCAACAGTGAGGTGAGAGATAATGTTGGGTTTGAGGATCTTTTGCATTTTTTCCAGTCATTGTGCTTTACACTCCATCTTTTCTCACTTTTAAAATTCCAAGTAGGCTCATTTCTTTGCAAGATTGCTCAGATCATCAAGCTGATTAATAATTTTGCTACTAAGCCGTACTGATTAATGTGGATTAGTCGAGTGATTAATAATTTTATTGTTTTGCAGGACCAAGCTGCCCTAAATGTCTTGGGCTTTGATAATATTTTACAACTGAAACTTCCTCAGATGGATGATATGTAACTTCCTGGATTCCCAATGCTCAGCACAGTGGCATGACCTTACCCCTGGGTTCACTCCTCTGTTTTAGTGCCCATAAACCATTTTTAGATGACAATATTGGAACTCAGACCCTCGCTTCTTGCACCGCACTTCACTGCTACTTCCTCTTCCTCCTATTTGTTTGTTTCATTCCCCTGGTCGACATTATCAGACTTATCTCAGCGTGAGGTAAAGCACGTCTTTTTGCTGATTCCTAGGCAGTTTCTAGAACAAAGACCTGAACTTTTGTTGGTCCCTCGGTAGCCTGCATAACGCAAATAGCAACATAATCTACATGGCTTCATTTGTGTATGTAATAGTTAAATCCTTCGATGCGGGATGGATAACAGACACTGTACTCCTAACATTCGACGGTAGAAGCAGAGGCCATTGTATTCCACGATTACATTTACACACTTCCTCTTGAAGTGGCCAATGAACCAAATCACTATTTATTATCTATTGTACAAGATTTCCTGACTGTGCGCATGTTTTGACTTCTGTTTTGCTGATACTGGACTTCACAGTACCGTCAGTCTCCAGAGGAGCATATAAAAGCATGATCTATTCCTAAGACTGAACAGCGGGCTCTGTGTTGGGCAACGCACTGCCCGTTCGGCTGCACTTTCCTACTAATTACAGTGGAAGTTTTCTTTTAAAGAAAACATGGCATTGCAAACGGCATGGCATCAGCTTACTTTCTAATTGGAGCTTGCTTTCTAATTCTCCGAGTACTAAGTTTCACCGTAAACACACTCTTCTATATTTGGATACGGGATTTAACCCTCTTAGACAAAATAAGACTTGACACGATTATATATTTATTTGATCTTTTCTAAAGCAAGCCAAGCAGCATAAAGAGCCAAATGCAAAACAGTAAAAGTGGAAAGCAAAATCTAATAGCATGTTACAATATGCTATACACACAGAATTCAAAAGGGACCTGCCAGCCCCAAAAGACTCAATTCCTGACTAGTTAGAGGAAAGAGAAAAACAAAAGGGTAGCAGATGCAAAAACAAAGGTAGGGAGCCCATAAAACAGTCATGGATAGGCCAACTGAAATAAACAGGGCTTGCAGCTTGCCTTAAAGGCAGCCAGCAAGGGGCTCTGGCAGGGAGCTCCACAACGGAGGACAAGAAAGACTCGCCTTCGGCCTGCGCCTGACTCAGCCGAGGGAGAAAAAGCCGACTGTACGGCCAACTACGAGCAACTGCCAGGCAGGGACATGGAGTGCGAGGCTCTTACCCAAGAACTGGAGGATTAAAATTTGAACAGCTATATGCATTGGGCTCTATTTTTTTTCATATATCAGCTTTCCATCCCAAAGAGGCTGCGGATCAATTTCAAGGGAAACAATTAGGAGCACATTACAGTAGTCTAGCCCAGATGACTGCAGTATGGGCTACGTCCAAGATAAATAAGCAAACTGTTCACATAAGCTGGAAATTCTTCACTGGGATGTGGAACTAGG
Organism: Anser cygnoides; assembly: GCF_040182565.1. Classification (NCBI taxonomy): domain Eukaryota; kingdom Metazoa; phylum Chordata; class Aves; order Anseriformes; family Anatidae; genus Anser; species Anser cygnoides. The sequence continues at coordinate 114,874,899 of NC_089874.1, forward strand.
GCCCTTCTTGCTGGGGAAGGATCATTATGAAGTTGGTCAATAATACTCTTGACTTGTACCCTGTACTAGCCTGAAAATGTGTCTCTGCATCCAAGACAGCTTCCTGTCTTCTTTATTTCGTGACCATTAAGTCGTCAGCCTCTCAACGAACGCCATCTAAGAGTTCTTCCCTGTTTTCCTCAGTCTTGCATGTGTTGTGCTACAACCAGTTTCACCCCTCTAAAGCATGTCTACTTTCAACATGCGTTACGTGCCTGCAAATATACTGCAGACCTCCTGTCAGCCAGCACAGCTCATAGCAGACCAAATAAAAATATCATATGTTGTGCAATGGAACTGCAACCTGTAGCTCCCCTGGTCCCTCATGTCCCACATAAGGACTGAGAAGGAGATACAATGGAAGACTCCCTTGTGGAAAAAAGCAAATGCTCATCTTGGAATAAGGTATCACCCATTTGACAAGATGGTATAATCATTTAAACACTGTAAGACAAATGCCAGATTTGGGGCACTTCCCTGGGCTCCTGAGTCACGGGACAGGAGCCTTCACCTCCAACATGGACACAGTGGCAGCTTGAGGAGCTACGAGCTGGGGAGCGAAGGGTGCACTAGGAGCATCCTGACCATCACGAGGAGCCAGTAACAGCTGTTCCTGCAGAGCTATAGTCTCAACACAGGGTCACTTCAAAAAATTGGTAATCCAGGCAGAATCATGCTGTGGACTGGATCTGGCTTGCAGGACATTTTTTGGACCACTCTGTATCGACACCAAAGCAAAAGCTCTGGCTTTTACCATAGAAGAAAAAAAAAGAAAAAGCCTATTTTTATGGCTTTCGTGTCATGGGCATAAACCCATGGGCATAAACCCAACCAAAACAATCTGAAATGCAATCAAGACAATTAGTTTTTTTTATGCCTTCTGATCCTAACATGGCTGCAAAGGCGACCGATAACCTTCCGGTCTGATCTTCATCTTCCTGGCAAAAAGGGATATGAACAATATCAGAGCAAACAATCGCTGACTCTGTATCAGTGTGCAGGCAGTCTATACTAAGCAGGCAGCCTGTAACAGGAAACATTTCCAGGAATTTTACATGTGTTTTTATTACAGCAGGATCTGTTTTCTCGGCTTTATTCAGTCATGAGCTTGGGTTTTAGAACGCAGTGGTACGATACCGTGTCTGCTACTTAAAAAGAGGGATGGCTGCAGAAAGGTTGTACTCTCCCTGCTTTTTCTACTTAAATGCTTGGCTTTTGTTCCTTGGCTCTGATGTCTGCTACTTTAGTACAGGATTACCATCCCCACATTGGACCGCTTTATTTCCACAGAAAACTTCCAGATCTCTTTCTCTATCTGATATAAAATTACTGCCGCTGAAATACTTTAATTTGCAGATTTTCTTCACAACCTAAAAAATGTGTTCTGCTGAAGAGGTGGTTTGAATTGGTTCAGATTACCTTATGTGAGGTAAAAAGAATCTGCGATGCCAACTTAACTTGCCCATGAGTGCCTACTTATATTCGGTGAAGAATTTAGCACTCAAGTGTAATAAGCTTAACTACATTCCTCCTCTTCCCCCATCTAGTATTTAGTTGCTTATCCAAAAGCTAATATTCTGTGTGTGGTAGGCATGATATACTTGTGATGCACTGAACACCCTGGGAGAACTTTTAGCAAGTTGTTTATGTCAATGAAATACTAGCAGGCACATACAACAGATACAGAGAAGGACTAGCAGAAAAAGAGCTGGCCAACCTTATGAACACTAGGCTGTTTCCTTTGACTTGTGTTACTAAATACTGCAATATACTAAAATCCACAGTCTCAGAATAAAATCCTGGCTCCACTGAAGCCAATGGAATTTTGCTATTAACTTTAATGGGACCAGTATTTTAGCTTTGGTCTGGATCTGGTTTGAAGAAGGGTTTAAGAAAATCAAACTTATTGCCTGGGAGTCCAGTGGTAATATTCAAAACAAATGAGCTATATTACTTGGGTTCATGAGGAAAATACAAAATGAAAATTATGATAACTTTTCAAGGTTTATTAACTCAAGTCCCATAGCCTCGAGGGGCTATCTCCATCTGCCCTATTTATATGCTACCATGACAGTTCCTTCTCTTTGGTAAGTTATGTTAAAAAAGTCTTTGTATCTTAGAAATATCTTTAACTTCCCCTAGATAAGTATTTTCATCCAAAGCACTCTGTGATTTTATTTTATACTAATAACTATCTTTATGGCACTTATTTTTCAACCAAATATGAACACCTAACCACTAACTTGCATATACAAACTGCATTTTGAAGTGACTATTTAGAAAGCTGGCGTATATATGAAAAATAATGTATTACGTATTTTTGCACATATATAAAGGCATATCCAAAAAGAAAGATTTACCTTCTCCTACAAGTTCCCTCAAAGACCCTGAGGTGTAAATTACATGTGTAACTAATTCTAGATAAAAAATAGACAAACCCCTATTTTCAAGTCTCTCTTCCAGAAAAGGCTATAAAATAAGCAGATGTAAGAGAGTGCAGATGAGCCCCAAAAATGCATGCTCCTGGTGGGAACCTCAGTCCTCCCAGCTCCGTCCCTGTTAGCCGGCTGGCTGGAGGCATCTGGCAGGGTACAACCGTGTCACTGCTGCACTGAAAGAGGTGGTCTCTCAGCTGGCCCAGCAGTACCATATAGGAAATACAGACACTAAAACAACATTTCTGGTGATACTGACGGCCAAATTCTACATCTCCTACAGTTCAGCTAAAATAAGGTCCACAGTGGCTCCCTATATAGTCAGATGTCAAGTCTCAGTGTGCTCAGGTGTAGTCAGATCAGCTTCTTAAACTGCACTTAATGGCCCTGTCACAGGCCCAAGAAGTACTTGCAGATGGTCTGTAAAGAGCTCCTTGATCATATGGCACAGCTCCTCTTTTCCAGATGTAACTGCCTTGAAGGCTAACCAACACGTGTTGTTTCGCTAATCGTACATTTCCTTATTAAGAGTTGCCACAAATATTTATGGAGTCATGAAAGGGAGATAGATGACTTGCAAAATGATCAGAACAATTTCTGTGTACTCTCCACTTTATGAATGTACTGAAGGCTTGCTTTATAGCTGACTGAAGAAAACTTTCAGATGTGTCTCTGTAGTTCCTCTCATCTTTTCGCCATCGCCCTACAGGTTGACTAAAAACTCTCAGTGCCAAGAAGGCCAAATTGCTTTGCTCAAGTTTTCAGCATGAAATACTGAAAATTTCCTGTATTTCCAACCATTTTGGCAAGAATTAATTTGCCCTTTTCTACTGAAAGAAGTGCTGATCTATTATTTCAGTCACATTATCAACATTTTTTTTGGAGAGAGACTTGCAATTGTTCAGAACTCACCCTTTTATGGATTACTAACAATGCATGTGACTTCCTGAAATTAATCCACTAATGCTTTGCTTGTTGGCCCTCCCAATCAATTTCTAACTTGGAACCAATTTGTCTGAAGCTTTGCTGACAACAGTTTTATTTTCTCCACCAAATTACGTACTTGCATAGTTAAATGCTCCATTTAAGAATACAAATCCCCCCGCCCCCCCAAACTTACTGACTTTCACTCAGCCATCACCCTGACTTACCGTGTTTTACAGCAGTTTCTTTTTTCAGGGCTTTACGAAGTTTTTGCCCAATTTGTTTGTTTAATGGTTTAATCCTTAAATTTAAGATACAATATTGCTCCTGTGAAAGATATCCCTCTGACTGGCATTCTACTTCTCGACAGAAGATTATGCTTTTGCATTTTGGAGAGATACAGACTATTTCGTGATACTACCTTACATTGGTCTTATATATGTGTAAATTCTTTGACTTCAAATGAGTTACTTCTGTCAGCCATCAGTGTGAGACCTGTGAGATCAGATTAAGCACACAAAGACCTCTTTTCATTTTACAGAGCTGTCAGGAAAGCTACCAGTTTTTAAAGATGTGTGGTTCTTGTAAAAATGGCTGCTGAGCCCTTCATACTGAAACATTTTAGCAATATATATATTTTTAACCACTATAATAATTGTTATTATCAACATCAGTGGCAATGAGGAGTAGACAATGACTTTGTATAGGTTTGGCTCTTCTCTCCCAATTTCCATTTGCAACTGCCAAGCTGCCTGCTCTGTTTCTTATGTAAAATTGCAGATGTCTTCTTATTAATCAAGATCCTAATACATTCCAGATGAATAAACAACTTCAGCACTGCAGCACGTACCTCACTTCTTAAACCCAGGATTTATTGGAGCGGCCTGTTCCAAGATCTCTTAACTTAAAAAAGATGGTTTATTGTTCCTTGCTCCTACAGCAAGGGCCTAATAAATGCGTTGAAACTATGTCTTTGTCCCTTTGCAACACAGTATTCAAAGAGATTTCCAACCCTACAGTGTAACATTATCCAAATCCTTTGAAACCGTAAGTAGTTGCTCAAACTCAATCATCCAAATACCGAAAACTTCATAGGGAATGGAGACGGAGGCAGCAGCGTCGACTCAGCCGCCGCGGTGGATGTCCCAGGGCGCCCCGCAGAACTCTCCCGCACTCCCAGCAAAGCGCTGCCAGCCGAGGTGCCACCTCAGAGCGTTGCAGCCAAGGTTTTTTGCAAATGCCCATATGAAAAGTTGGAGAACATCTAATTTAAAATATTTTCCGCACATTCTAAACAACTGCAGCAACAAAATAAACCCAAGAGTTTAAGGGAGCTCATGTTGTTGTGTATCAATTTGCAGGTATTGCAATTTATGGGCTTCCAGTATTTCACTACAAATTTAGCCTGCAACCCAGCTAATCAAAATTAATTTAAATATTTCTATTAATTAAAGTTTTCCACACCTAAACTGTTCTGTGTACTTTAATTTACATTCCCTAAATTGGGGAAAGGCAGATCCTTTCTTTGTAATCATGCAGAAACAGGAAAAGGAATTAATGATCAGGGTTTAAAAGCATATATTAACTCATGGATTGCTAATTTTTTAATTATTATTTCATAATATTGGCACCTTCCCTAGAACTTTCAGATTACTAATGTGCCTGCTAGTACTGGACTGCTAAGGGTGGTTCTATTAATAAGATATATGTATACAGAAAGCTTAAAAAAAATAAAGGTTATAATATTAGCATAGCTTACTCATTTTTAATTAAAGAATTAAAAAGCCCAGTCTTTGGGGGGTTTGGGAAAATAGTGTAGCCAAATGAGACCAATTAACTTCATTAGCTTCAGCAAATACCTACTTTTCCGGCACATTTCTATTTTTCCATCTGCTTCACAACTACACATGTCTACAAATTAACATTTTATTTATGATTTAAGATTCCAATTCATAAAAATTATGCATTCATTGCACAAGGTTTTCTATATTTATTGAAAAAAATCAATAAATTATATATCTCCTACTCTTCACTCTATTTTTTCTTCAGAATCAAAAAAGCATTCAGCCTTCAACTGAAAACAAGAAACAAAAAACAACCAAATGATAATAATAATAATAATAAACAACAACAAAAACCCACAGCCCAAATCAGAGTCGATTGTTCAAAGGGGAAGAATTAACACTACAGTGGTAACCACAGAATGATCTATTTAAAAACAACAGTTGCAAATACTTAGAGTAAATAATACGATAAAAGTGTCATCAAAATGTCCTACTGCTACTACTGAGTTGCGCAAACATTTTCTTGAACCATTTGTTTTAGGTTACCAGCCTGGCAAGTCTTATCACACAAAGCATCAATTTTGCTCAATTTGTTCTCAACCACACAGCTTCACTTACAGCACGGACCCCTGAGTCTCCAGCACCTTTCACTTAGGAAGAGCTTTGCAATGGTTAGTGATGCTAGTACTGAGAATAAACTGATTATTATGGTCATTTAGCACAGTCAAGAAAAACATTTACAACTTTGGTATCAGCTAAAAACGCTAACCTACCTCAGCCTCATCATCATTACCTACTTTATTTATGATTATACAGCAGCTTCGAGTGTGCAGTTTTAATGGACAAGGAAATCTTCTCTAATGAGTTGTATTATGAAAATAGTTTTAGAAAAAAAACCAGAGATTTTTATGAGTCGGAGGAAGGGAGAGATTAGGAGCATTTTACATGTCCAGAGAGAAATGGGCACACTCTCCTGATTTCGCTTTCTCCTACAAGAAAGTCAGCAAGCATAGCACAGGAAGGCACCTCGCTTTTTGAAGAAGAGAAAAAGGAGAAGGAAATATTATAGGGGTGTTTTACATTCAAACTACAAATTTCTGACATAATTCATGAACTGTGTCATCTAGTTTTCTCATTTTGGCTAAAAAATCATTTTCTATGTTGTTACTAAACCGTGATCCTCTAGGTGAGGCACAGCCAAGGAAATTACAATGTGCAGAACACTGCCATTGATTTTTGTATGCTATAAGATGAGAAAAGGCAAACAATCAATCATGGCTACTTGTTATCTGTTGTCTTCTCTTTTTTTTTTTTTTTTACAATGTTTTGAGAAAAGTGACATAAATTTTAGCCATTTTAATTACACGTGGAGCTTGAGGGTGTGCCTGACTCCAGCCGCTGCCCAGGTTGGAGCGTTCGTTTCCCCAGCTGACAGTAACGCTGTGAGTGATACAGAAGAGGCCTGAGCTTATTTCCGAGCTCAGCCACAGATATCCTGCACAACCTTGTATAACGCAGGCTGCAACGCTTCCTCTTTTAGCTAAAATGCTGTGCCAAGAGAATAAAATGTGCCCATGACACACTTCCACAGGTCGACAAAAGAGCTGGGTTGGTAGGGTGGAATTTAATGCCACTAACAACATCCATAGAAAAGTCAAATGCCAAAGCTAAGCCAGTTGACTCAGAGCTGCTGTTATAACCAACGGAGACAGGTTCGGGCACTTCACCAGTCCCTCCGTTTCTACTACTTAAGGATGGGTTAAATTGCTTTCTGGAAGTATCTGGTTCCAAAGCTGGGACAGCTTAATTCTACCTGAATGGCATCCCTTAGATTTACCTCCCATCCTTCGCTCCCTCCAGAACATCTACTTCCTCAGTTAAGGCCTGCCAAAAGCAAGGAAATGATGTCTCCAAGTGAAGCAGAGACGGCAGCCTACCCAGCTGGAGCAGGAACAGTCGGCGTGACAACACCCAACAAACTACAACAGGCTGCGCTGCTGGCTAGGGAGGGCCTTGCAGTTGCTCTCAGACATGAAATTTACTGTTTGTCTTTACAGTGACTTGAATCTTACTGCGAAAGTCACTCTGAGTTTGCTCAGAATACACATAGGATAAGCAGAAATATTCCTGGTGTCTATATGTCTTTCTGTAAAACAGTGAGCTCCAGACAATGGCAGAGAAGCCTGTTCACAGCTATGTTAACTTCACTGTCTTTAAGACCACCAGAGTTCCCTGCACAAATAAATAAATGCATTTATTTCCCTATATTGTCAATTTTCTCCATCTACAATACATGACATTCACGTCATCAGCACAATACTACATTTACATAAATTGTCCCCAAAATCAAACTGCAGGATCCAATCCAAAACTATCTCCTACTACGTGCTTCTCACCAAGCTTTGGATTAAACAGAAGATTGCACCCTTCATATTCAGCAAAGATAAATGAAGAGTTCCTAAAAGCTAAATCTTCTGCATGCCTCTGAATTTTATTTTTAACCCTTGTAATGTTCTGAACCTCAACTTCATGGGTGTTGACCTCATTGTTTTGAGAAACGTGTTTCCTCTTTCCGAACTGCATAAGAGACAAAGCAAAACCACTGAAGTACAGGCTAAATCAAAAACCATTCCTCTCTATTTAAGATGCTGAAAAAGCTTGCATTTAACTAACCAACATAGCTTAATGACTTTTATTTTTATTTTTTTTTTCCCCAGAAGGTCTCCACACTGTCCGTCTAGCCATCAGAGCTTGTATTCAGCATAACCACCAGGGCATGTGAGCAAATCTAGAATAAACTACAGGAAGTGGAGCTGCCTGGAAGACACAACTTGAGCACTGCAGAATACCTATAAAAAATATTAAACTTGCACTTCGTAACAGAGACCAGAAATCCTGTTGTTATGCTCCAAAAGAATTTATAAATTATTTTTATAAATCCTTTACATAAAGGAACAAATACTTATCATTCACTTATTGCTACATATGAGGTACATAGATAGGTAACTCTGCTTTCATCCTCCTACTTGAAACTGGTTCATAAACACATGCACTAGTGCATTGGTCTGTTAGGCTACTTTTTAACTTTTAAACTTTGCCTCAGAGTATTGAAATTCAAGATGAAAATACTGAAAGTAATAAATATTTATACAAGCTATGTGAAGATATAAAACTTATTTTAAGTAATGATACTGATAATAAAACTGTGTGAAATCTGTGTTTATGATCTTCTGTATACAGGTCAATGCATTTAGTCCTTGTCTGAATTCTGTGGATGCTAGAGTAAGAAAAGATGAATGCAGAAAAGAAAGGAAGACTGAAGAGGTCGTGGGGGAGTCATAAGCAGACTTCTAGAAGTTACTGGAAAGCAGATACGAGCAATCTGGTAAATCCCTCTTTTCCCCACAGAGACAGGTTTCACAAGTGGGATTTACATGGGTTCTTATTCAGTAAACTACTGTCTTTGCACAGCAGCAGTAAGATGGTAGAAGAGACGAGAGTGGCAATAAGATGGTGGAAGAAATGAGAGAGGTTTGGTCAAACCAGACCTCTCCCAGTTGGATCCATTCCCACTACTCTTTAATGCCTATTCTCTCCTCGCTCCCCTGTATTTCCTATTTCCTCCTCTAAGTAAATTCACCCGTCCTTTTCCAAATTGGTCTTTTGAGTGGAAAGAAATTAAGAGAATTACAAACTACAATATTAAAAGGCAAAATATACACTGTAAACATTCATTTTACCCAAGAATATTTAGGAAAGAATATAAAGCATATGCAAATCAAGGCATATTAATAAGCACCTTCATTTAACATAGCTGTTCATGGAAGCCCCTTTGGTCTATGCACTCTTGATACCCATCTTTCTCCTCATGCCCTCCTAAATAATGGAGTGAATACTATATAATGTAATTCATGTGGGAGCACAGAATACATGTTTTTCTCCTCCATTCACTCAATTTTAAGTTATATACACTTTTAAGTCTTTTTTTTTTCCTAGCTTTTCATTTCTGTGATTACAAACCTTCATCTTACAACTCTGTCATATTCTCCCCACTAAGTCCCAGCCCCCACTCTCTTTTTTTAAAGTACCCCCCAAAGGTACATAATAAAATGGTAGCACACATAAAAAGTGGCTAAAAGAACTGTATTAGTACAATGAAAACCCCACATAAATGTTATGCAAATTTGTTATGAATCAAACCTGCAGTGCAAATTTACTACATTGCTGAACGATTATAAAATAGCGATTTGTCTTGTATACATTTTTAATGTATTCCAAACCATTTGTATTAGATTGTCTGTTTCTGTTAGTCAGATCATTCAAAATTTTAAGTGCAAAGTAAATATAAAGTGTTACATTTTTAATAATATGCAGTCATACCACATACTTTTCTTGCTTTCTACCTCCACTGTGGTCCAGGAACACATAATAGCTGTTTTTTTTCCCTAGTTATCTAATCATTATAGTAAATGTGAACCTGTTTGCTATTACTTTACATTTTACAATTATCATTGCAAGAGCTACTTTCAGTGTTCTAGACACAATTGTGAATCTTAGCAGCTAATGGAGTATGGCTCTTTAAATTTAATGTTTTGTATGTGCACACAAAAAGGGAAAAGGGAAAATAGGTTTTAGTATTTTTGCTTAGTTGTATACAAAATAACATGCATCTGCAGCACAAACATAAATGTATTAATTATATACCTACTACTTAAATTCTACTTTCAGCTCAGTTCTTGCATTTGTTGATTTTAGAGTGGGCAAGGTTAGTTCCATTTCAATTTTTCTGCTTCTCTGTCCTTAAAAATAAGAAACCAGTGCATTCTACTTCTTATTGCTCACCATGCATTTCCTTTATCAAATGAGACAATTATGAAAGAATTATGAGTTATACTTCCTTACTATTCATACCGCCCTTGATAAATGCCAAACTGGCCAACTCTAAGAAATTAGCTCTGCTCTTCCTTCACAGGCTGAAGTTCTCTTTAGTGCATTAAAAAAATAGTTGAATAAGCTCTTCTGAAACAAGCTTCTCAAAATATATGTAACTACTGAACCCCACTGTTTCCCACCTTCTAAACACAAAACACTACAGTGGTGCTTTCATATGGTGATAAATGTTATCACCTACAGGGCTATTACAATATATAATCTATGATAACATTGTCACAGAACACATGCATATTTTATAGCAAAAGAGGAAAGGGAACAAGGGAGAGAAAGAAAGCAGCATGGTTAAATGACACGGGTTTGGAGATACTGAGGCCAAGAGGCCATCCTAAGGAAAAGCAAAATGCAGCAACATACACTATATAGTAAAAGTTATGATGAAGAAAGCATCTGTAAGAAAATCATTGGGATCCAAGAACTATCAGATGGTCACAGGACTAATTAAGGTGAGTAACATTACAAGACACTAAAAGATTTGTTCCCATCAGTATTCTTTACAAAGTGGATTTGATGGATATCTAATTGAGGAAACCGAAACTGAGAAGAGGCTTCCCAAGCAAGAGAAATCAAGAAAAGCTAGAACAATCTAATTCATGGAGACTGAGAAGGGAAGATGACAAGTGGGAAAACAGCAGTTCAAATAGGCACGCAGTTGATTAAGAGAAAACACAATGGTTTGTTCAGCCCAGAGCAGAGCAGGCTGAGGGGAGGCCTCATGGCGGCCTGCAGCTGCCTCACGAGGGGAGCGGAGGGGCAGGCTCTGAGCTCTGCTCTCTGGGGACAGCGACAGGACCCGAGGGAACAGCATGGTGCTGGGACAGGAGAGAGTCAGGATGGGTGTTCGGAAAAGGTTCTTCACCAAGAGGGTGGTCGGGCACTGGGACAGGCTCCCCAGGGCAGTGGTCACAGCTCTGAGTCTGCCAGAGCTCAAGAAGCATTTGGACACCACTCTCAGACACATGGTCTGATTTTTGGGTGGTCCTGTGTGGAGCCAGGAGTTGGACTCAATGGTCCTTGTGGGTCCCTTCCAACTCAGGATAGTCTGTGATTCTATGAGTGATTAATTTTCTGAGTGGAGCAAAATGAAGCTTTTTTTTTTTTTTTTTTTTTTTTTTTTTTTTTTTTTTTTTTTGCAGCAGGGGTGTCTCAGGTCAGATACGGTCAAAATTTCAGAATAAAACACAGGAGCTATCTTCCTTAGCAAGGTATGGGACCCAATCCCTGGAATTTTCCAAGGGCAGATCAAAAAAACAATTAAAAGGAATTGTCTGCTTATGCATGATGAAACCCCATGGCAGGACCTGAGCTAGGTAATTTCTTCTGGACCTTCCAATGATACTGTTCTTTGATTTCAGTCCTGACCTACTTCTTCCAGATAATCTAACTGTGAAACTGTCAGGCAAAAGGACATCAAAAATGGTATTTTAGTAGGGGCACAAAAGCCAGAAAAAGAACGGGAATATCCATTGTCCACACGGCATATAGCTAAGGGTTCTGAAGGAACTCACGTACAGAGCAGTTAAACTATCTTGAGAATATACACGATTTCAGTAACAATAAAAACATACCACCCCATCAATAAGCCTGGGAAATGCAAACTTGTGAGCCTTACGTTCTATGAGGAAAGTTCTTTGAACTGATAAAGGCAAGCAGTCTTAGGGTGGTAGGTCACTGAGGAAAAGGAGATAAAGGTCACTTTGAAAATGCCTGTTTGATATGCTCTTGTCCCTTAAGACCTGAAGAGAGCACAACTCATTTAGCACAGACACGAACATATGCGATTGCATACTGAATATTATTATTTAGCTTGCAAAAGACTCAAGTAGGTGACTAAGAGAAGAAAAAGTATCTCCCCTTAGTAACCTCCTGAGCCACCCAGTCAACCATGAAAGAGCTCTTCTAGCAGGTTCACGAGTAGCAAATTGTTAGGTTTTGTTAATTTGAGTATGCTGGCTAGTTCTTTTTTAATGGCAGTAAAGAGGTAAAACTGACAGTAGCACTCAGCAAGACAGGGAGAAAAAATACTATTTTTGGATATGGGAAAAAAATAAACTCAACTGACCTTACATTCCCCGAATGCCACCATTGGCACACACAGAATACAAAAGGGAGCGCACCCATCTACAGTGCTCTGTACAACACTTAAGTGCTAAAGAAGTTGTCTTTGTTGGCATCTCACGTCTTTATAATCTTCTTTCTTAAGTCTTCAATAAAAACACTGTTAAAAGACTGAAAATGTAACAGTATTGTTTGCCAGTTTACACAGTGCTGTGTGGCAGACAACCGCTCAGTCCAGAACCTGCCCCCTCTCTCCCCTCATAACTCAGGCTTTTTTTTCCTAGTGAGGTGGTTGATGCCGCAGGCCTGATAGTGTTCAAGAAGCATTTGGACAATGCCCTCAGTGATATGCTGTAACTTCTGGTTAGCCCTGAAGTGGTCAGGCAGTGGGACTCAACGATCCTGGTAGGTCCCTTCCAACTGAACTGTTCTGTTCTTCAGTTCTAGATTGAGAATATTTCCTATCACAAACCTGGTCCTCATTTTGGTCCTCAGACATCAGACCAAAGAGGACATTCTTTAAGATGCTCTTTGGCAAACACTTCAGGATATTGCTTGTCTTTCTGATCAGCTAGCAGCTTGCAGAGTTTGGGGGGGATGTAGATGCAGCACAAAAAAGTAGCCGATGAAGGCACTGCATCCTACATCCTACAATGTACGCCTACAAACTTGACTACAAAGCTTGATTTGGACTTTGAGAACAATCTTATCTCACTTTTATCAGCCCCATGTGAGTCCTGTGGCTATTCCAACCCTCCAAATATGCCATGTCGCCCAACACACTTTACTATCTCCTAGATTACATAGCAGAGACAGAAATTCCCAGAATGTTCTTCTGTACTTAGTGATCTCCAAGAATTTATTTTATGAACCTCATATTAAGGTGTTTATAATACAGCTGCTTAATTCCCAAGGAGCTAAACCTTGATTCAGCCACTTCTTAGCACATCAGAAGTGTAGCTCTTTCTTCCCTTACTGTTCTTACTGTATAAATATATTTCAGCACTTACATGAGATGGACATTCTGATGCAAACCTGTGTTTGGAAAGTAACAGCAACAATAAAACCTAGCTTATAGGTATCATACTTACCTTAATAATATTTAGTGTTTATTTTCATCAGCATATACCAAGAGATTTTTAACAAGGAGGACAGTATCATTAACCTCATTTTACAAATGAGGAAGCCGAGGCACAGACCTGTGATTTACCCAAGAAGTAAACTGCTAAATGCCACATTTCATCACTTTAGCCATGAGGGGCCTCATCACAGACACCTCTCCTGTTGCACATGCTGTTGGAATGCCAGATAAAGACAGCCATGAGAATAAAGTCTGAGTCTCGTCTTCAGAGTTGTGTTACCTCTCTGTTGCATGGTACATGGGAACCCTGGCCATGCCTGGAGACCTCTACTGCCAGAAGGTGGGTTAGTCAAGGACCTTGCCATCTGCAGGTGCTGAGAGTGTAGGAGGGTAAACATGGCCCTCAGGCCATCTCTGGCCCATAGTAGTATGGCCACTCCATGAAGAGAAACTTCAAGAATCAGTGCATCTCTGTTGATATGACCTGACCAAAGCTAATAAAAATCTTGCCTATCACTTGTCCCAGTGCCGTCTTGACATGACTAGATTGTCTTGGGTTCTAGGGCTATCCCGGACTGCCACTGAATGTTGCTCTTTCTACAAGCTAGGCATGCACTCGGAGAGCCACAAAATAATTCTGAGAAGAGTTCATAAAATGTTGCATATAGTTTTATAAATCAGAGCACACATTTGAAACAGACTAACTCTCTGATTCAACTCCCATTTGCAACTGGGGATGTCACACATAACAACAGACACCAGAAGGGTTCAGCCTGGTCCAGTAGATGTGTAAGAAAGGAATGGAGAAAAAATAGTATGGACATCACACAGTACAGTATTACAATTTGCTTTTAAACCTTTAATTGAGGAGGTGGCCAACCTGGTCAGGTTCAGTTGGAAGACACAAAGCTAAGTCAGAGAACCTCACAAGCACTTGAGGATGTGTTTGAAAGCCACCGAAGGTCCAGCAGATTCATAAGATACTGAGACCACCTTAAATGCCCAAGAGCACCAGCAAATCATCTTGGTATCTCATGTAGTTACACTTTTTGTTAGCAAAGTTGGAAGAGTAGCATTACTCTCTCCCCTTCCTCCTGGACAAAAACTGAAAACTTGAGAAACAAATAAGAATTGATGACCAGTCATTATCTGAAGTCTTTTATTAACGCTGTTTTGTAACCACTTCCACAATCACTGGAGTTACAAGGCCATCCCTAGCCTGATACTTTAAAGCATGCACAGTCTGAGGGGAAAAATCTTTTCTTTATACATACAAAAGTCAGAAAGTCCTTGCATGGGTGAAATAAGCAGTGAGGTTAAGGCAGACACTACCAGTACTCAAACCTCTGGCCCACAGTTGTTACAATAGTCATTAAGACTTAAAATCAACTTTGTCCAACCGCCTCTTGCACAATTACGGGTTTGTGATCAGTGTACCCATAAACATCAACCAGTTTGGCTTAGCCCTATCCCTTCAATGCTGCCATTGAGAAAGCAATCAAAGATAGCTCTTCTGTTTTACGGCCTCAACAGGAAATTGTGGTTTCACTACATTTGGGGTTTCCTTTACTCTTTTGGACCATAAGAAGCGTGTTTGATTTCATTTCTGCGTAATGTGAATGTATATATAAAGTGAAATGCTTCCAAATATAAGTCTGACTAGTTAGCAAATAAAGGATCCAGAAAATTTCCCAGTTAAGAAGATCATTACCAAATATCAGATTGACCCACATGAAAACTTCACTTGGCTAATAGGGCAAAATCAAATCTATTCTAATATTTGATTAGCAGGACAGGACTCATAAGCATAACAACTATTCTGGTGTCTCTGGTAATTGGAGTCAGCAAGCTGAGTTAAGCTTGGTAAATTAATTTCATTTGTAATTAGGTAGCTAAATCAGCCTCTCAGTACAGGTACCCAAAAAAGGTTAAAAAAAGTCTCCCAAGCCCTTAGGATAATAATTTCTGGTAATGCAAACCTGGAAAAAAAAAGAGATTTGCATTGAAATAAAAATAATTCTTCAATGAAGGATAAAGCAGAAGGGTAGTAACAGTCAAAGATACGAGAAGATATGCAGGCACTGACACAACTAGGACTTGCAAATACATCTGACTATAATATCTTTTTTTTTTCCAGCCCTATATTACTTTGCCAGATTTTAACTATTTGGGCTGGAATTTTTCATACTAGATATCTGTCTCAGGGTACATTGTTTTTTTTGGAAAGTTCAAGTGAAGTCAGCTCAGCTGCCTCTAAGACAGAAGTCTGGAAAAACATGTCATCTTTTTCATGAAAAAAATAATGGGAGGGGGCTGAAGACATTTAACAGAGAAGTTGTGGAAACTGCATCCTTAGAGAAAGGACTTAAAATTTGGCAGCACAGTCAGCCTGATATCAGCCACATGCCTTTTACTGTTCTTTAGAAAAATAGTGCTGGTTTGACTAAGTTAATACACTTGGAGAAAAAAAAGAAAAAAAGAAAAAAAAAGGAAAAAAAAAGCACTGTCTGCACACTCAGTAGAGATTTGTTAGCGTTTGGTAGCTACACTGCTATGGATTTCTCTGTAAACATGTCAGAGATCTGGACAAGACTTTCCTTGCCACTCTTCCTTTCAGGGACTGCTGTGATGCTAGACAGATCAACTGAACCTCGGCAGAAAATCTGCCGTTTGTCTTAGAGCTCACACTGCTGGCACACAGGGAGGACGGAGGACAAGGGGGAAGGAAGCAGTTTCACCATAAAGTAAAAATGGAAGGTCTGGGATGTCATGGACATATGAAATGCTAACAAATGGTTACATTAAAAAAAAAAAAAAGAAAGAAAAGAAAAACAAAAAGAAAAACACAGACCCTTGCTCTGAGCAGCATGCCTTTAATATAAGTGATTCAGTCCCCCAAGGGTAAAATGGGTATTACAATGGCACCTCACTTCATAGGGTAAAGAATACTTGCAGGTGATTCAACTACTGTCATGATGAGTGCAACAGAAAAGCCCATGAAGAAAGGAATTAATCTGACTTAAGTGCCAGGCTTCAGTTGCAAGGAATACATATGGCATGGGGCCACATAGTGAACAAGGAAAATAAAATATAAGCCGCTTATTTGGTGAGCACTTTTCATCCTGTCCAATGCAAGTATAAGGTGTCCTGCAGGGAGAGGAAAAACTCACCACACACACAAGGCCTAATAACTGAGAGGTACACCACAAGACATACATGCACATTAAAGCGAAACGAAGGGCATGTTCTTTTAAGTTCCTGTTAGCCATTTCATCACAAAAACGTAAGATTAAATATTTGTGATATATTCCACATTTGCAATGGTAGAAGTGTTTGGACTAGCCTTAGCAAATGGTTGTATTTTTCCTGAGACTACACTTGAAATTCAGGCTTCCTGCTGACTTATTTTTCAGCACAAAATAGGATGTGGCACCATGGGCAGATGGGAGGGATATCTGCTCAATGTATTTGTGGCATCTTAAAGTCTGTTGTGGACCTTACTGCTCATCCTCAAGATTCCTTCTTCTGTGCTGTGTATAAAACATTTAGGTCTGGCATATACCCTAAGTATGTCAGGACATTAATAACACCATTGTTAACCAAGCATCAGGATAATGAGACAATGGAAGAAAGGGGAATACAGAGGGACACAGAGAGGTAGAGAAAGAGAATAGTGTAGTGGATTCTACCTGAAATTAAAGTAAACCTTTTGGCAGTAGAATACTATCCAAGAAAAAGCCTTGTAATACTGAAATCATTGAATGGTTGAAAAATTCACAGTGACTTATACCCTGAAGTACACATTTTGCAAATATGCCGCGCCCTGCAGTGATAAAATTAGTACAAAATGGACAGACATTAGAACGATTCCTTACGACCTTTAAGTGAAATTATTGGAGAGTGCACATTTCTGGTTTCCTTACATACGTTCTTTAAAAGATTACAAGAAATACACACTTATAAAGATATTTTTTACCATTTTTTCCCTCTGGCCCAAGAGGTATTTTGCGATCAGGGCAACCACAAAAGTACTGCACTAAATTCTATCCTCTTAAATTAATGAGTCAACCAGCACAGACAGATTAAAACTTATGACCAGGCAGAAGGAGACAAGACAGCCTCAGTAAATATTTAAGCTATTTGGCTGATCAACCATTTTAGCAACTGCTTCTTCAGTACTAATGCACGCATGCCATTGCACACGTACAGAAATGCACACAAACGTAGCTGTGGTTTTTCTCAAATATCACAAAGTATTTCCAAGCCTCACACAACGCCGTTGTCAATTCTGACCCCAACTTCATCTTTTAAAAAAAAGAAATTACATTAAAAAAAAATCAAGCCAGGTTTGATGCTAGTCAGCTTGTGCTGCTTCTTACAAGGGCGAAGGGTCACAGCAATGTTTGAGGATCACAGGGTCAGGCGACTGAAGATCAGCCATGTCGCAGAGCTGGGAAGCTAAGCCTCTGTGAGCCCTCCTTCTGCCACTCTGCCCTTCTCTTCGACACGCACCTCAAACATGCAGTGATCCATGAAGGCAGAGGGAGCAGAATGAAAGAAAGGTGAAGAGCTGACAGCATCTGCTAAAGGATGTCCAGAGAAACTGCCACTGAATGGTGAAGATGTGCGAGAGCTGGCATTCAACCACAGGCTCCTAGTGGAAGAAGAAAGTCCTTTGGAGGCAGTAAAATAAGAATAAGGATGTGTTCAGAGCGGGGTGAATTTCCTCTTCAATATCATATCTGCACGTGTAGTCTGTGCTTTAATCTCAGTAATGCTCAGGAACAACACTGTACGGCAATACACTTAATTACACTGGAATGAGCAGCACTCCACCCATGTCAATCACTTCCTCCAACACACACGCGTGTGCACGCGCACACACACACAGAGTATCTCCTCCTCTACTCCACAGACAAGAAAAAAATACTAATTTAAAGCATATCAAAACACATTTTTATAATGTATAAAGATAATACCCAGTGGACTCCTGAGAGATACATGAAATTAATCCCAGTTGTGAAGGTCTTGATATTAGCTCTTCACTCCTGGGATGAATTTAAAATCCCACAAAAGCCCATGATTTATTTCCTTCCTACACAACAGCAACAAACACTCACGTAATTTTTAAGTAATGTAAAATATCACTTTAAAGCCATTCGTACACATCTAAGAGAGAGAGAGAGAGAAGGGAAGGGAAGGGAAGGGAAGGGAAGGGAAGAATTAGTTGTTTTGAGAGGTGAGCACTTAAGGGTCCATTCTACCTGCATAATTCCCATAAATGTTATGTTTATGAATTGAACAAACAGGGTGAAGAATTGTTGGCACAAAACCTGCCTTTCATCCACTTCCTATGCTTTAACATACAGTGCCTCTTCTAATGGCTAGTTAAAGGTTTTAATAAAGTAATGCTGTTCTACTTTACATTTGTACAGCGTGTAGACGTGATTATCAAGGTGTCTTTCTGGTTATAGGGTTTTAACCCACCACCCAATGTGAAGCTTCCTGGATGATGTTTGCAGAAAAATGAAAACTTAAAGTTACTAAACTGGACAGAAAGAGGGAACTCCGCCAAAAGCAAGTTAACTTTCCCATATTTTTGGAAACCTTCACATAAGGGCAGTAGTTACATACGAGACCTCTTCAGATGGTTTGTACTAGATAGGGAGTGAAATCATGAATCCATGAACAGCCTCCAGCAAACCTGCTTATAATTGATGGGTTCAGGATGCCATCCCAAAAATTTCTGCGCAACACAAGACCAAATGGCATCATTTATCCCTGTGCCACTCTGTGACTTTCACAGTTCACTGCTATTGCTTCTAAGCTTGAGCTATCACTCTGTATGACATCACAAGAGAATGCCACAGCAGCAAATGATATAAACAAAATTAAAAAAAAAAAGAGTAAGAACCAAGTGCTGAGCAAGCACAGTAGATAAGAGCTTAGGTTTCAAAGAAAATATACACATTATTTCATTTTCATAGTGTTTTATTGCACTAAGATAAGCTATCATTAAAATTAATGGGACAGAGGTTTTCTCTACCTTCTAAAATCTTGTTACAACATAGGATGGAGCTAAGAAAATCGTTCTCGGGTTGACGCTACCTCCCTTTTCATTTATTCTGAAAATTGTACAAAAAGAAATTATATTTCCTTACCTCTGCAGTTTAGAAAATGATAGTGTTTAAGTCAGTAAGTAATGTTCAACTACAAATACAACACCACCATGGCAAAAATAAAACACCATAAGCAATGTAAATTTGTGCTAAAATGGATACAACAGGCACCCTTAAAAACACACAAAGAAAGTCATTCCATTTTTTTTCTTCGGAGAGGCTTTCTGCAAGGCACTTAAAAGTTTAAGCCCTTCATCAAAGTACATATTTCTGCATTTATGATTTTAAGTCACTGCTGAACGCCAAGCTGAGAGGGAAAAAATAGGTAAGGCGAGTTATTTAACAGAGCAGATCTATAGAAACTTAAACATCCACAACCATTTTCATTTCAACTAGGGGCCCATTCCTCCCAACAATTTGCAGGGACTATGTGGCCAAGGGACCAAGGGACTATGTGGCCATGCCACTGCTAGCATGGATAACTGTGCACAGTACCTCTCAAGTGCACAAACGGGAGAGAAAAAGCCCTTCCATTTGTTTTACTGACCCACAAAACCCAGCCACAGTTGCAGTGAAATTGAAGAGTATCTTGCAATTTCATCCCTTAACTGGGAGCCCAGCACATGGCAGAAGTCCAGGCCCTAGGCTCAGGCTGTTTATCTTCCAATACTTTCAAGTCATTTACTAGCCAAAAAAGAAATTACAATGTGATTTAAAGGGAAATCAGTCAGCTTGCAGGCCCATTCCTTGCCTTCCTCCATCCTCTCCTCCTTCTTTTTTTTTTTTTTATTAAAACGATTGTAACTGTACCATAAGTCTGATCTGTTCATCCCTGCAAACAGCTGTCCCACTGTGATGCAAAAAAAAACCAACACCACCAAACCCACAAAAAAAAAGCATTTGTAAAAATGTTTGCTTTAGGTTTAACTGTATCCTTTCTTCTAAGTTCTCCCCAAAATATCCCAGCAAAGTTTTGTAAACATTTCTCCATCTTTAAAAACATATCTGCTCTTTGTGCGGTGTTTTAATAAAGAAGTTACATGTGCAACCATGTGATGGCTTAAGAATCTCACATATAGCACTGGGTGCTAAATCTCATTTCCCCAGACCCACCTCCCTGCAAATATTTCCCACCATCGCACGGCTTCTGCTGCAAATTGTCCAGATGCAATGCATCAAAGTTGAAAGCGATTCTCCTCAAATGACCTGCCGTTGACCAAGTCCAGGATGTGACATCTCCAGTCCTTCGCTTATACTCCCCTTTTGGTGATTCACTGGGAGAAGGTACAGATGCCAGTGCAGCTCACAGAAACCAAGCATCAAAACAGTAACTCCCTGAGTAGGAGATGCCACTGTACACCCACGAAGCAAATGAGAGAAGCTCAGCTGCGCTGATGCTTCCTGTTGAAACTGGGACAATGCTTAGCTTTCAACACACTTGATGAAGAAGGTAACAAAACTGTTGCACAGACATCAGACAAACCTGGTGAGCCAGACAGTGAGCTCATCCAAACCACACTACGAATAATTCTTCAGCTGCAAGTGAAGAGTTCTGCTGCTTTGTTTCCTTAGAAATAGAGCTCATGATTTTAGGAAATGTCATTACAAAATCTGTTATTATTTTAATTCACCAACAAAAAGAGCTTTTACAAAAATGGATTCTAATACTCCGTGTATTCCAAAACACTACGAACGTAATAGCAATTCCAGAGGATTTTGAACAGTGAGTGTAAAATACTGTTACTCAGTTTTTTAACATAAGGAAGACCTTAAGTATATTTGACAATTCCCAATTAGAAAGATTTGGAATTTGTTCAGGAACAATTGAATTAACTTCTTCTTCAACTGAAGTTAGCAAAGCCTTACACAAAGGAAATCTGGGAAAACTTTTTTCTACTTGTCTTGACCTTGTCACACAAGCGTGTGACACTACAATCTAATACAAAGCCTTCCACAACATGGTGAGAGCTCATGATGTCACCTCCCACTGAAAAAATGTTGATGGATACAAATAACATTCCTGGATCATAAACTGGAATTGTTTAAAGCAGAAATTTCCCATTCTTGCATTATGGATAATACTGGAAACATTATATAATGCAATACAAGGAAATTCTATCTTGGGGTTCTGAAGACAAGCCACTTGAGCTACACTTCTTTTCCTTTATAATGTCACCAGAACTCTCAGTGGAATTATATATAGAATAAATGATAGGCAATGGTGAATTACAAGGCCATAATACATACAGTAAGCACCTAATATAGTCTTATAAATTACAGACATTTATGGCTTTATATTTTACACTGTAATGTCACACACCACAGTGACACAATACTCCAATTCAAGACATGATATCACATTTAAGAAAAAAAAAAAGCTGCAGCAGCAGCCCATATTATGGTAAAGAAAAATTACTTTGGATGTGTACAGATCTACCATTTTAAAAGGTGACACAGAGATCAAAATACAGGCTTCAAGGAGGAAAGCATGTATCAGAAAACAGCCAGCTCTGTTGTTCCCCTATAGTACAGATAACAGTTGTGTCTGCCTAACACCAGGCACTGCTGTGTGAGAGGTCCCAAGCTGGATCCTGCACTCAAGGGATAGGGCAAAGGGTGCTTCACATCATTGAGCAGTGACTTCTCCAGCTGATTAAGAAGCGGCACTGATGGGCTTCACTGGGATTCCCATCCAGAGCTCTTCAGTCTGACAGATAACATAGCATTTTGGGGGTCTAAAGGTGAAGTGCGGGGCTGGCGTTGAGGGAATATGCCATTCCTGGAGCTCTGGATTGGGACCACTTCTGATTCAGAGGAGGAACGAAATTAAATAACTAAGTTGTTAAAATAAAATATTTTCATTCTGGTTTCCCAAAGAAATTAAGATAAGCTACCATACAGCATCTATCTGCTTGTCTTTATCTCACTTTGCAACTTTTTGATCCATTTTTGATCCATGCAACTGAATCTGGTACAGGAAAAAAGGACTCCATGCTAGTAAGTCTCTATAAATTCAGAGTAAATACAGAGCCAGGTAGAAAGAACTCTCACGGTGCCTTCACTGAGGATAAAACTGTGGCCCTCCTCAATGTGCCTCATTAGACCCTAGAGAATCCCCACTATAAGGGGGGGGAAAGGACAGGGAAGGAGAGGATGAAGAGAACAGTCTCCCAAGTAGAGTGATCCAAGAGCAGGACAATATTTACGCAATGGTCCTACCATGTTAAACACCAGAGGATTCAACTGTAAAACACAAAGACATAGGAAACCACAAAGAGAGCCCCGCTCATTGCTGATGTACAGTACTTGTGAGGTACCACACAAGTGCGCTATGCAAAAAGGCACGCACACTCTGGACTTTTATTGCCAGGCAAATTGCCCTATGTGTGTACACACGCTTGCTGCTTTCTGTGGTAGGTAGCAAACAGGGGATTACCGATATCAAGAGTGTTAAAAGACATTCCTGATAACTGAACTAGTTGAAGGCGGAAAAAGGGGATGATGATGAGGGAGACAGAGCATGATGGCTCTTCCACCTGCAAATCCAGCATGTGCTCCTGCCCAGAATGCTGCTCGTATTAATGTCTAGATTAAAAAAGGAGGACATCATCTCATAAAGCTGTAGTTGAGATACACTCACATTAGCCCCTAACAGTGACAAAGAGCAACGGCACAACAACCGAAGTCAAGAAGACCTCTCACACATGTGAAGCAGGCACATGCCCAAGGAACCTTCTGAGGCGCTGCCATATTGCAGAGGCCAAAACTAGAGTCTTCTTTCTTTAACTCGCACACAGCTGATCTCAGGGGAGTTGCATAAAACAGGAACTGGCTCAGCTGCCTACTGTTTTACTCTTCAGGAAACAGAACCTCCACTCTTTCTCTCTTAATTATGGTGATTGGTAAATGTGACTGAAACAACTCCCACTTCGAGGACACAGCAACAAAGCCAGGGCTTCCATGGAAAATGTTCAAACCCAGGCTGTTTAATCTGACAAATGCCTCCCACTTAAATGGAAGTTTTACTCAAAGAACCTGAGGAAAATATGCAAAAAGGATTCTAGATTTGCCTGTTTGTTACCACTTTTCTTTTGACAGAAAGATCAAGCAAGGATCCTACAAATGAGTGGACTACACCCAAGGACCCCATGTGAAATGTATGGGAAGTTACCAGCACTGCCCACAGGCAGCATCCTCTTATTTAATTTTATGGCTTAAAAGTTTCTGCATTGTTCTATATATTGATTCCTTTCATAGTGGAAATTGTCAATATTCAGAGATGCTACTAGTTGATGAGACAGAGAGGGCTCTAAAACATTTGTGAGTCAATCAGTTATGACACTGTTACATGATGAGGCTGCTGAACGCTTAGCTGTTGATATAATACACAGACTTCATTGAGAAAAGAAATACCACTATGGCCTGGCAGCACTCTATGCAAACAAAACACAGTCTTTGTTTAAACAGAATTTCTTTTTCTTTTTTTTTCTTCTTTCTTTTTTTTCTTTTTTCAGTCAAAATTTACTTTGCTGACAAAGGAAGCAGTTTACACATTTCACAACCACTGTCAGGTGGGAAACATGGCTAAGTCTTCCTATAGAATACCCAACCAGCTAAAGAGAAATAATGATTTCATTTTGCTCCTCAAAGTACCTGCTTTGAGCCCAGGGGTAGACATCAAATCTAGCATGAGTTTATGAAATAGCAAATGTGCAAAGACGAAAAAAAAAAAAAAAAAGAAAAAGAAACAAGTACCAAAAAGAAATAAATACAAATTAGTGGTTATTCAAGTAGTTTGGGGGTGCTAACAACTGAAAAAAAATTGTTTACATATCCTGTGCATTGGTTTTCTACTTTGCTGCAACTGGACTTTTTCCTTTTATGCTGCTAGACAAGAAAAATGACATTGCCTGCTGCTACAGAAGCAACGCATTGCTATGTAAGCTCTCTCTCTCCAGTGGAAACCTTGGTTATCTTACTTCACTGGCTTCTAAACAGTCACTCTGTTTAAGAATACAAGGTCGCACCACTGCAACTGAGTCAAATTGCAAATACAGAGTTGCATTCAACTCCTCTGAATAATCCTGGCCACATTCCTCCAGGGTGAAAATCTTAGAAAGGATAAGAAATGACATTATTTTCATTCAGGAAGGAGGAAAATGCAACACTGGCCTGCTAGGAATGACACAGTACATTGTGCCACCATGCCCGAGACCATAGTTCAGGCTGGTCTTTTAGTTTTGAGCCTTAGGCAAGACAGGGTATGGTTCAAAAATGATGCCTTTCAGCATCTGAGAGGGGAAAGCTGGTGCAGCAGCACTCCATCTGGCAGGCCGACTTTGCTCTGAAGTTACACAGAAAAAGAGAAGGACTTTGTGTGCAGGGCTGGGGGCTGGGAAAATGAGAGATGTGGCCTCCCCAGGAAATAAATTTAAGATTATGCTGATGCACTATCTGAATCCTTCCTAAGGAGGCAAAAAAAATTTAAAAGTTAAATCGAGTTGTCCATGACATGCTCAACACCATTTAATGGGAAACTCCTGCTGATATTATTCATGAGAGACACATTTCTTACCAATAGAACTAAAATAAATACCAAAAATATATTAAAAATAAAAAACAACAACAAAAAAGAACGACTTTAAGTACAAAGCCTTTTTCTATTTGATAATGGGTAGCGAAGAGGACAGATGCATTTTCATGAAAGGCACCACATGGAAGAGAAAATTTCTCCTCTTTTATTTTTAAAAAGGGTGCCAGATGCAAATGTTTTACTGGACGCCTATAAGTACTTAAAATACAAAACACCTTCTTCAAACGCATTAAGCGCACAGTGAGGCACTTTAAATACACTTGCTTTGTCAGGCAGGCAGCTGGCACCACTTTTGTAATGAACAGGGCAAACAGTCTGTCCGGCGAAAGTGTTACCAAAATATAGCAGGAGGCTCAGCTTGCCTTGCAGCCGCAAATATCAAAAGCAGGTTGCTCTCAGTACTTCTCTGAAGGGTAAAAAATACTGGCTGACTCCCGTACTCTAGGAAGGCAAGGCCAGTTTGGGTTTTCTTTTTCAAGAGGTCTCTCTACAGGCATGGTGTGCAGAAGGCGCACGCCAGACCCAGCTGCCGCCCCGTCACCTCTGAGCGGCACAGAGCCTTCCTTCCCAGCCTTTCCCAAACCTGCCCGGTTTTGTGGGCGATCGAAAGCCTCCAGAGATCTTCAACTATGCTGCCATAGTAAATATAAAGCTGCCAGAGGACAGAAGCCATACCAGGAAAAGCATAAGGAGCACATGTATTACTGAACTTTCCATGCCTGCTTTTGGCCCGATTAATTTTGTCACCTCAGACATTTCTGGAGAAAAATGAGAAAAGAAAAAAAAAATCAAAACAACAACACCAAACCCTTCAGAAAGTGAGATGTGCCTTCTGTCAGCCCAGAAAAACAAGGAAATAAGCTCAGTGCAGAGTTTGTCTCATTTACAGAGAAGCGCAAGGGGAAAGATTTTCTGCAGAACGAGAGCAAAATTATTTTTGGACACCCCCCACCCCCCAAAAAACCCCACACCACAGAGTGAAATGCTCATTCCACCTGAAAGTGTACGTTGGGTTTTCAAAACGATTTCTTGAGCTGCGACTCGCTTGTTGTTTATATCCTTTTCCCCTCCCCTAAGGAAGTCCACAGCGATGCTCAGAGCGAGCTCCGTGCGTGTAGCCACACCTAAAACCCAAGCCAATACTTTCCCTCCCCCTCCCTCAAATTCAAGAGCGGCAACAGCTGGAACTGTTTTACACTGCCCGGCCGAGCTGTGTGCGAGCTCTCGCCCTGTCTTTGTCTGTGAGGCTGCAAGAAGCTGGCCTCAAAGGTATGGCTGCGGCCCCCGAGGACCGCGGGTAAACACCAGGCCGGCCCCGGCTCCCTCCTGGCGGGGTCAACAAAAGCCAGCCAGAGAAAGATCTCGAAAGGCAGGCGGCGAGGAAAGGCTTCTGCCTTGCTGGAGATGATAAAAAGCACACAGTTGGGTTTCAGATTTTCCTGCGATCTTGGAAGCTTAGCAGGGACACAACCGGCTCCACACGAAGCCTCCTACAGTAACACTGGGGAGCTTTCAGAAGCGCTTTGGGGCAGGCGCAGTAGGTCCCTGGCCCGGTGCAGGGCCGCGGGGCTGTTTCTGAAGGCTGGAGACAAAGGGAGGGGACGCAGGCTGTGGCCCCTGGAGCACAAGGAAAATCGAGGATGCGCAACAGGAGCAAAATAAACTTCGGCACGCAACAGGAACGCGCGCAGGGTGTGTGCGTGCCCACACGCGTGCACACCCGCACCCGCACCGACTGCCTGCTTCAAAAACATCTAAAATTTCATTAAAAAAAGCCCAGCTGCTTCTTTACCCTGACTTTGTCTTTAAGGACTTAGCTAAGCCGAAGGAGTGGCCAGAAAAGAAGAAAAAAAAAAAAGAAAAAAAAAAAAAACACTTCAACCCATCTCTCTCAAATTCTTTTATTTCAGCAATGCATTAAGCAATCTCCCTGCAGAGTTATTCTCTTCTTCCTGGTGTGGATAAAGCTCCCCCTGGGGAGCTCTGTAATTTCCAGCTTCTCCGAATTCAGGTATTAGTAAAGACCGCTTGGGGACACGCAACAATATAACTCTACATTTTCAGGCATTCGGAGAGAACCCCCTAAGGGTCCCAAGTTCAAATTTCTGAAATGTAGGCATTGTAAAAGGAACCTCGGGGGACTCCAGCAATAGAAATCTGCTGAATTCAAAGCATTTCCTAAGCCCTGGCAGGAGCCTTTGCTCCCACTGGAGGCTTTTTATAAAACATGTGTTGCTGACATGTTGACAGATTGCTCAGTGAAGTGTTAGGTGCATACACAGGCTGGCCATTTAGGGGGACATCAGTTTACCCTTCATCTCTACCTGAAGCACCATGTTTTATACATTACCCGAGGACAGGCAGAAAACAGACACTCTCCTACAAAGTACAGTATCACTTGGCAAAAGACAAAAAAAAAAAAAAAAAAAAGCCCCCACAAAACTAAAGATATTACATATATACATACACGCACACATCCGGAGAGAGAGAGAGAGAGAAGGAGAGAGAGGGAGTTGCACCGAATCTTCCAAATATCAAAAAGGTCAGAAAATAAATTAAGTGTACAATACAAGGCCTAGGCTTGAAATTGCCTCCATGTATCAGGCCTGCCACCCCTTT
>NC_089874.1:114905000-114950000 GCF_040182565.1 Anser cygnoides
ACTCCTGAATACTAGAGTATCCATTTTATATCCTTTTTCCAGAAAACCTGAATCTGTCACAAGCCTTCCCTTGGTCCCTAGCCCCTTTTTTCCTTTTTGGTTTTAGCTTCCACCTTAAAATTTGTTTTCCAGATCTGTTGGTAGTTCTCTCTATATTTCTTTTCTGTCTACTGCATTCATCATTATTCAGCTGCATTATAGCACTTAAAAAAAACATCCCAGCTTTGGAAAAAAAAAAAAAAGAAGAAAAAAAAAAGAAATCATTTGATTTTCATTGCCCTGGAGAGAATTAAATACCCCCAAGGAAAAATTCTGGTACATTCTCTGCACACATTTACATGCAGCCAGTGAAGTAAACATTTCCATAATTGCTCACTTCAGAACACGTTACCCAGTTCCTAGGTACAATAACTGTCAGGAGTCAATGAGGAATAAAGAATTTTCCTGAATCCTTGCACATAACCTGACTAGCATTAATAACTCCACAGTTGTACATAAGTTAAGAAATGGATTACTGCCAGGCAACAACCTTGCTCTGAACACTTTGGGCATAATGCGTTCTTCAAACTACCATTAACAAAATAAATAACTATTTTTTAAAACCCTAAAAAGTCAAGGCTGTTGATAACAAAGTGTACTTCTCTCCCCATTAAAAATCATATAGCCAGAACTATAGCTTTTTCTTAACCTTGGAAATTATAGAAACAACATATGGCTTCCATTTACTTCCAATTTTACTTGTACTGTGAGCTTCTTTGGTGAAGTTGTCTTCTATTGCTAAATGACAAAATGAATGATGAAATTCAGTTGCTATGCTAGAAAAACAAAAAACAAACACTGGTGCTTAATCCCAAAGGAAAACTGGACTTCAGTTATGAATCATCCTTACCAGCAAATCTTGGATATCTTAAATAAAAGACTTTATGTACTTATAGAAAAGAAAACATTCTAAAAACTTTACTAGAAAGATCCTCCTTCTGCTCCTTACCATTTGGATCCAAGGTTAGGGAGCACGCCACAAACCTTCAGTGGTTATTTAAAGAGAAGTTCCCTGCTACAAGGGACACCAGTGAACAGTGCTAACATCAAGTCTGCTCGGTTTTTATTGCATGCTTGCAGAGCTCTTCATATTGCTGAGACCACAATGAAGAGCCCTGTAAACATGTAATAAAACCAAGCCCATTGGATGTTACAGTATTAGCAATTTTTCTGGAAAATGAAAGTATATCTGCTTTGTCATCAGACTGATTTTAAAAGCGCTCACATGTTGTATGGTTACTTAATCCTTTTTTTGATGTTTCATCTGGAATCCGCCTAATTGGACTGTGAAGAAAGCTCACCTAATTATTTTTTTAAATATGACATTTTTGTGTTTATTTTTTTTTTAAATGGCTTATCTAGACAATCAACTTCTGAAGACAATAAAAGTGTAGCTCTGTGTGTTATAAAGTATTTATGATATTTTCAAGGAATTTTTTCACCCAGGCAGAAAATATCCTTTTAATAAGCCCTTTTTACTGCAAGAAGCTATTATTGGCCTCTTCTTTATTGTTGTTTTCATATTTTCAGCATAAACATAATGGGGGAAAAAAGGAAGAGAGAGGAAAGCAGTGAGAAGACAGTTGCAGACAACAGAAATGTTATATAATCTGATAAAATGATGAATAAAATTAAAACTGGCTGTCAGGCAAAATGAAAAGCAATTTTGCTTACAATTTTCTGAGTGGCTATGGAAAAGCAGCCAAATCTATGCTGTCTGTAGTTTATGAATATACACAATAACCAAAAAGGTGCTTTGATTACAAAGAACGCAATGATGAGCGCAGCCTAAAATACTGAATAATGCACTCAATACGACTTCTCCTCCGAAAGCCTAGAGGAAATGTTTGAAACCCCTATTAAAACAGAAGAACGAACCAGCAGAAGAACTCATTGGTTGCGTACTTGGGAAATACAGAATAATTCCTACTAGAGACTCCATTAATTAGAACAAATTCTAACTACTGCCTGAGGGCTGCAAGACACAAAGCTGTACTCCCTACTCTGGCATGGGCAGAAGACTTCCTGGGGTCGAAGGGACTCACGCACAATCACTGAAGGTAACGTTTAACCCTCTAAAGATTATGGTGCCGTTTGCTTTCAAATTATTATGCAAACCACAGCAAAACCTGGGTACCACATGGTGAATAAAGGAGAATGATGCAACAGGATTTTTCAAAGGAATTTGGTAAAGGGGTAGGTCCCGCATGACGCTGAAAGTCAGGGACAATTTGGTCCCATCTCCCCTAAATGCCTAATACAAACTCTCTCTCAGACCATACTTGCTCTGCTCATCTAGCTGGAACTTGTCTGGAGGAGGAGGGTGCGAAGTGCATGATCTTCCCGTATGCTTGGGCACAAGAGTCGAGATGGGGCTTGAAAAGAGACTTACTCTTGTTTGTCTCTCCATTCTTTTCCATGATTCAGGGAGTTAACTGGTAGAACCAAGAAGGATTTTTTCCTCTTTTTGTCTCTGATGCATAACTTGACACACAAGTCAAGCACTTTACCACAATTAGCACAAAACACGCGAGGGACGGTCTCCCCTCACCCCGGGTACCTGCTGGTTGTGTTTACCCACACCCAGAGGGTTAAATCAATCACCCGAGAAGGAGTTCAGGGAAGGAATTTTCCCACCAGGTGCGAGAGACCTTTCCTCTGCAGTACGGCAACACTTGCTTCCCATGATCCTTTCAAAATTTCGTTTTAAAAATACCCTGCTCCTGCAAGGACATTTTGGTGACAGCCTCAGTATCATCTGTATAGCCCAGTATAGCCGTGGCTCCCTGTCTATCAGTAGAGGCTTTACAGCTTTCAGCGTGACGGAGACACTCCAATGTTATGCTGTTGATAGAGTGTGAAAGCTAGACAGCAGTGGGCCCGTACCCTAGGATAGCTGGTCACCTCAGGCCTGCTCCCGGCCTCTATTCATGAAACAAGGCTGCAAGGATCTGAAAACAGGAGACTTCCTCTCCGACAGCAGTGTAATCAGCACCAAAGGCAGTAACCAACACGCACTGTATGTTTATGGTTCACAAGGCATCACATTGTTAATGAGCAGATAAAACAAGAAGAAAGGGCTGTTCTTTGTTTACATCACTCCCCTCATAAGCAACAGATGTCCTGATAGACTAGACTGCATGGGCTTTGTTGGTTGAGAACCTCCCGCTGGCCCTGGATGAGACCCAAGCATCCATACTGATTTTGTTACAATTGTCAGCTACTTTTGTTACTACAAACCATGAACTGTTGCTGACTCATCTGTGGTCCCATGGGCACGGAGGAAATAATGTATGGAGTCATACAGTGACTCCATGTATTGTTTTCCTCCTAAGATGACTACTGCTAGTTCACCCAAGAGTGCTTTCTTGTGGGGTACCACAGTTTCCTGACATCATCCTTCCTGGTCACTGCGTACAGGAAGAAATGGCCGGCAGATTCACCATTATTCGGATTTCTGTCTATGACACTGAATGATTTGTGTGTGTTTTTCCAGGACCATGATTTAGGGGAAGGCAAGCCATCCGACAGTCCAGCATACTGGCAGTGAGTCACAGTTAGTTCCCAGAGGCACAGAAACACCACGCTGACTCTTTACAGAAGGGCAAATGTGCCTGAATCCTGTGGTAGCGTGCTGTGGGCCTGCTGGGCTTTTGTGTTTTTAGCTATCCAGAAAAAGCCAATGGCCAAGCAATCTTCCTGAGCAATATGATGGCTCTCATGGTCTGATGTATCATCCACTTTGACCCTCAGATACCTTTCAGCCACAGCTTGCAGTGCTGCTCTTATCCACTAGTCTTACTTAACCTGGGGCCTACCTATGACATGGGACAGATTTCCCGAGGGACTTTACTCAAAGAACTCACCCATGGTTAGCTCCTGAAAAGCTGTTAGGTGCCCTCTATAAAATCTCTAATTGTATAAAATCTATTTCCCGTATTTTATCACAGCTTAGATCTGTCAGCCTTAATGCTGCAGAACTAATTTGGTGTGGGTTGTGTTTTGGCTAAGATGTGCTAGAGGAGGAACGAAAAAGAGAAAGAAAGCTACCTTTGAGGTAGGGAATAATTGTGGACAGTTTATGTGGCATTTGCATACTGATCCTGATTACTGCTCCCATTTTTACAAGTCCTGGCAGACACAGTTTTGTAAACTGGAAAAAAAAAAAAAAAGACATATTTATTTGTTCTCACAGAAGGCTTTTTGTCACAACTTGAGGTGTCACCTGCTCTTCCTCCCTTAAAATAGATTGCTCAGCCTCTTCAGTCCTGGAAGCTGCAGGTGTCATACTCAGGTGGTGTGGCTGGGGGTGGCATGTTCTCCTCAGACAGCCAAAATCAAGCATTCATTACAGCACGTGACATCAAAAATGCCTTGTTTTTATATTATACTTGGTGAACCAAGATTATCTCCTTCACTGAGAACCATGTAGAAGTCCATCTCCTTTACTTTGTTTTCAGACAGACAAAAGGCACGTTTGATTAATTACACATGGATGTCTCAAAAAGTTGTTAACTAGAACCATTCTGTGGTTTCCCACTCCAGAGCTTCACCCTGCCTCTGTTAATATGGCAATCACCCACAATTCCAGACGGAAACTGCCTTACATCTCACCCCAAAATGCTCTTCCCCCTTAAAATACAGTGGCAAGGCTAATTTTCTTGTCAGTGCAGGTTACAGCTTGTTGGTCCAGATCACATTTGCAGTGGGAAGTAATGTAATGCTCCCTTTTGATTTCTTATGGCCAGCAATCACTTCATTTCTGAAGTAGAGTGCTGTGCGAGCCTGCTCCATAAAGCCTCGTCTCATGAGCACTGTAGATGTCCTCGAGGCACAAGTCTGATAGCAGTACAGGTAACTGTGAACACCACCTGAGTGAGGCACAGGATAATAATAAAGATGGCAGCAGTGCCTATACTTCACCAGGTTATTCTCCTTTGTTTTGGTTTTCTATATTTATAAAAAAGTCAGTGTGCTCGAGCTTAAAAATAATGATAAATAAATCAATGATTTGAATTTTCCTCAATAAGATCTGAAGAAAAGACCTGTAAGTATTCTCAAGTTACTAGCACTGGGCAGCTGAGCTAGCTGTCTACAGCAGGGTCCTTTCCATCACACGTACGCTCGAAGTTTGGGTTGGCGATACTAACAGCACACCCTTGAACTGTGTCTCCATTCTTCAACGTGACACTAAAAGTGGACTGTGCTGCTCTGGAGCATTTTGTCAGCTCACAGTGATTGAAAGATCCTCCCTGAGGCTCTTTTCTCCTTAATATCATGCAGAATTTCTGCCTTCTCTTTCAAAAGAAAATTCCTTGTTTAACTTCTCTAGGGTCACTGTATACCAGTGCAGAAAAACAGGTGCAAGACAGGTCTCTCTTTCATGTTAAATTTCCGTAGGCTTCAATTCTCCATAGATGATTCACATCATTTCTGGATCAAATTACCTGGTTTTAACTACTGACAGGATCAAATTAACAAGGAAAAATGGAATACAAAATGAAACACATTGTAATGAGGGTGTGACACACAGAAGTACTGCTAACAGACTGAATTCTCTTCCCCTGTTCAGAAAGGTAGCTGTACACATGCCTCGCTTACAGCAGACCAGTAGTGAACAAAAACTCAACAGACTGTGCAAAACATTTCAAGTTAACTACACCTCTGCCTGCAGTGACTGAAAGCCTCTGTCTCCTGGATTCAGTCACCTGCCAGGTTCAGAGGACACAGGTGTGAAACTACAGAAATTCATATTTCAAAGCGTTGACTCTATGAAAGGACTGTCACGCTACCCAGACAACATACAACATCAACAACTGACTTAAAACCAGTGCATTTCTGCCCTTTGCAAATCAAATACACAGAGCTGGCACATCCACAATGTGCATTAAAGGAAGTAAAAACACCCAAGCTACTGGGGATCTTGCCAGCCCTGGAACTGAAGCAGCATCCTGAGAAAGGCGTTATTTGCTCACAAGTTAATGCAACTCTCCTATCTAATGTATCTACGTAAGCTAACATATCTCTGCATAGTCTCACACTGTACAATACAGACCTAACACAGTTACTGCTCACCACTGCAAGGGTCTTTGTGCTGTGATCCATTCTACTCCATCCTACGCAATAAGATCTTCTTCATCACCCATCGCCCTCTTCCCTTTTGATACGCAGACCACAACGGAAAATTTGGGGTAACTTCAACGTTACAGGGGCCTGAATGTCCCTTATCTGCTTGTGCACAGCCTTCCTGTACTTCAGTAGAGTCATATATTATGAATGAAGAGTTCCTAAACAGATTCATCTTAGTTTCCTAAATTAATCTGGTTATTACATTGAGCACATGGCCCTTCCTCAGGTATTTACTTCTTCACTTACTATAGCAAGCATCAGCAGGTAACACCAATTAAAAAGATGAAGAAGGCTGCCACAGTGATACCTAATCACTACTTTTCAATAAAAGGTTCATGTTTGTGGAGTATTTTTAAGTGATTACACTGAAATTCCATGTTCTATTTCCTCATTTTGGATGCTAATTCTGCCTTCAGCATCCCTTAAAAGCACAGAGATACAGTCTTGTTCACCGTTTTATCTGGTCACGTTTATTCCTGCCAATATTAAACTCTTCTAAGTTTCATAAATAAAGCCGGAGCAGTGGTGGGAATAGGGGGAACAGACGACTGTTTTGTTAACTTTCACTGCAAAGTGGCATGGGTCTTAGACACCTCTGCATCCTTTCAGCTATTAAGATATTTATTCAGCAATTAAGGAGTTTAGCAAGCGTGTTCTCCACTCCACCTTGCTTACACAATTTACCATCCTTTAATTTCTTCCGCAGAAGACATTTTATGCTGCAAAATTTTTTAGGCTGAAAATCCATTTGCAAGTCATAATGTTGTTTTAATGAGTAGTATATTATGGTCAGTAAACTAAATGTTGGGTATACATTTATGCATGCCTATTTTCAAATCATTTGAGCAAATTTATATGATATATAAATAGGCACAACAGCTAGCGTTAACAGATGCTGCCCTCTGATCATTAAAGCCTCATCCTTTACTTTGGAGTTTCAGAGATCAGAATCTGAGATCTCAAATAAAACATACACTTCTGAATACAATTCTATAAATAGCAGCAATTTCTTTAAGGGACTGCTATGCCTTTTGAAAAGACATATTCCCTGAAAATATTTTCTGAAATAGAAGCTTTGATGGATAGGACCCAGCAGTTTAAATCAATATATAAACTTGTAGCAAAGCATTGCTGGTGCAAGTTCTATACCTCCAGATTTCACTTCCCAGTCAGGTTCCACAAAGCCTAAATTGAGAGTCAGAAGTCTTCACTCTGTGTTCCAAATGTGGGAAAATGTGTCCCAAATGTGGAAACTAGTTCAACACTATTACAGCTACATGGAAATTTGTTGTGGAAATGAATGGTAGTGTGTGCATGCACCACAACTTGCTTCTCTGTAACACTATTAACTGACATAACTAGTGTATATGGAAAAGGATAGCTTGCAATTCTATTTAAATCAATAGTTCTGCTTTGTACCAGTAATTTCATCTCTGGAATGTCATATATCCCCATTTCACACCTAAGCCAATGGAAAAAAATAGGATCATCAACAATGAGAACACCACCAAACAAAGAATCTCCTCTTCACATCCTCTATTCCTCACACCTCTCCAGAGGATCTCCAGCAGCATTTTCCTGTACTGGAATCTCATGATGCTATTTAAGAGCAACCTGAACAAGCAAGGCAGAATTAGCATTATCAGTCTTATGAATGTTACATTTTCTTTTAAAAGAGGTTGCACATCTTAATGCCCCAAATGTGGAAGTGGAACATTCCTGAACGACAACCCCCTGGTATATCATTTCCCCCCATATGCAAAAGTTTCCTTCACTGATGGTCTGGAACAAGAATTGGAAAGCATTAGGTTGTGGGATGGTCAAAAGAATGAGGCAATGTGGAGAAGGTTAATATTCTGTGAAATTACTTACCTTTACCTGTAAAGTTAAATTCTAGTCTGAAGTTTACTCTTTTCAGTGTGGGACTAATTTCTTTATTCTCCTGTAGCTTAGAGAAAACAGTGGTACTTCAACACTCAAGATGAGACAAGAAACCATTAGCTGTGCCAGAAGAGTGTCTTTTAGGGGTGGTAACAGCTGAGCAGTTTTTCAGGGTCACAACTTTGGATGCAAACACCTATATCCCATCTTAAGTGATTAAGCTCTTTTTTTTTTTTTTTAATTATTTAATTTTTAAGCACCCTTAGATCTTCCCAACTTTACTGAGCTACTGTGAGGATAAATACATCAAAGACTGTAAGGCAAAAAGATACAGTCTCGTTGGGAGTTAAACCCCAGCCAGCAAAGAGTTGAGACACACTCAATAACAGTTCTTCACCACTGACTGCAAAATGGAAGTAAAGTTCCCAATTATTTAAAAAACAAAACAAAACACAAACAACAACAAGAAAGTGTCTTTCTCCGAATGAAGACACTGAAGTTCCTAATTATCTGCGTGAAGCAGAGGACTCCAACTGTAAGTAATTACTTATGAAAAGTGAGTGTCCAATTTGTCCAGTTCATCTGTTATCACCTGGTCCCCTCCACATTCACTCGCTGTACCTACTTTCAACGTAGGCTGGCTTTTCAGGATCAGTAGTTTTAAGCAGCTTAAAATCTACCCATGGATTAACAATGGAAGAAATGAGTGGACTTTAAACTTATTTTATTCTTAAAGGAGCAATGTCTTGCATTAATTTGCTTATCAGCAATCAAGTAGAATCATTTTCCCAGTTTCTTCCTCAAATACATATTGAATAATGATATCTGTTCTATCTGAAATTGAGAAATGTTAGTGGCTGGTGTTGGGATTTTTACTTCCAGTAAGTTATACAGAAACAAACAAGCAAACAAAAACAATCAGCAGATCAAACACACAGCTACACCATTTCCTTTTCCACCAAGAGCCTTCCATATTGTCAACAAATGTAATACAGAAAGGAAGAAAGGCAAGAATTTCAAAAAATAAATGAAAACTGGGGAGAGGAGACAAAAAGTTAGAAAGACATGGCATTGAATATTTAGAAAGTAGGCTTAAGTAGTGGTTTAATTTTAGGGGGGGGGGGGGAGGAATCACAAAGCCTTTGGTTGGAAAAAAGGCATTTGATTCATTTGATTCTCTCCCTCTTCCTGCTCTAGCTCATAGAAAACAGTACAGACTGCATACAGAAGAATCATGCCAAAGAACATATGAAGACTCATTTTATAGGAACAGTTTAGGAGTTTCAAATTTTAAGGTGAAGTAACTTGACTTAGCTATCCATCTTTGAACAATAAATCCACTCACTGCATGAACTTCAACTGAACTACACAAATATGAGGCAGGTCTATGTTAAAAAGAAAACAGAAATAGAGGGGAGAACTATGAGATCCTGCAGGCATTTTGCATAGATAGTCTTTGTGCTTAGTAAAATACTGTATGCCTGATTATGCTTGTAAGGTCTGGGAAAGGGGAATGCTACAGTCCTTACTTAAACAATAATGTAATATTACACATTATTTTAGAAACATTTCACGGGTGTAGGCTAGTTATCCATGTATGAAAAGAGACACTTTCTGCATCTCAGAAATAATGGATCATTTATTGAGGAAAAAGTAACAAAGACTGCCCATGTTCGTCACAGATGAAATGCTAGCAAAAATGTTAATTGCGAATCATATTCTGAATAAAAACATACAACATAGCTATATTGGATTTTTAACATACAACACCTTTAGGCAAATACTACAATACAAAAAGAAACTAATAGGTCCTATATTGGAGCCATGTCTCTAAAGCTAAAATGTAATCTAAGCAACTCACAGAGATTCTTCTTTCAATCTGATTTAACTGCTTATTGAGAAACAGCAAGAAAGAAGAACCTTTTATCCAGCATGTTAAACAATGTATAAGGAAGAAGTAGAAAGAGGATAATATAATGAACTACTTACAGACAGTCAAAAGTTGAAACACCTTTTTATAGAAAAAGATGTTTTTTGGAAAAAAAAAAAAAAGTCTTTTCCCTTCAAAAAGAGAGTCAATTCCATAGGAGCACAGGAAATGCTAAGAACCATTTTTACACTCAAAGCAAAAATTCTTCAGTTTCACTGTCACCAAATGCAGTTGCAATGTTTAATCAAAACCTAATTTTAGTCAATAGCAAAATAATTCATTTTCTTTTTCATTTGTTTGTAAAGCATGTCTTTCTCTGTTCTCCCCATTCCCCTTCCTCAAAAGCAGACATGCCGTTCTGATAAAAACATATACTTCATAGTTAAGAGAATAGCTGGCAGGCCTATAAACTATGCAAATAACATTCAGTTTGCAAACCACATTTACTACACTTGGCTGATGGAAGAATGATTATTCCACATCTCGATTCACTAAGAGCATACTGACTACCTAAATACGCAACATTTCCTGTACCCCTAATAGCTTCCACGGTTTAGTAAACACATTCCACATATTACAGTAAAAGATTTCAAATCCAACCTTTTCTTCCACAGAGCATCCTGCATTAATACAGCCTAGAATGTTATGGAAGGAAAGGGAGGAATGCTATACACATTTCATAGCAATTGTACCAGGGTCTGTTACAACACGTGGTTTGACTTTTAAGCTATCTAATAAGAGGCAGAACCCCAAGCCTCAAAGAGTGTGTATTAGAAAGCATACATTATGCCCTCTATCGAAAATTACGTAATTTGACAGTAAAATGTATAAGTAAGCCCATAATTACCTTAAGTGTCTGCCACACAGTCAACCCTCTGGGCTCACAAGTCAAAATATTGTGCTAGAACTCCCAGAGAACAGAGGTAGGGAGAAAAGGGAGGGCCAGGATATGACGTTAGGGTTAAACACTACCCTGAGCCGCTTCCTCGACCCCATGGTTCAGAATGGTGTGGCACTGAAAACCCATGCAAGAGTGGGAACAGCTTCTCCAGCCATGGCTGGGTTACCACAGCTGGCCTCCCCCTGGTTGATAATGGGGTTTGTGCTGCCAGTTACGTCTGAAATGAAGGAGTGACAAGGAGCAGCGATACCATTTTGAAACACGCAACTCCCATGAGTACCACTCACCTGAAACACAAAGCATCAGCCACTTCTGGCAATGCACGTGCGAAATAATCCACCTATTACGTCTTAAAAAAATGGAGTGCAATCTCTGCTTTTTGCGGACAGCAGAAATCCTGTGGCATTTTTCACAAGAGCAGGAGGTTTGCCACATTATTCTTGGCCCAAGCTTCCTGTCTCCCCCTACTACGTCTCATGGATCTTAGCTGCTGTGTTCTGCAGAGCTGGCTACATTTCATGGCGTTGTAGATAAACAGTTGTACAAAAGATTTGGAGCATAGAGAGGCATTGTACGAGTCTTACAGGCATATCAGACGTAAGGTTTGCCCCACATGCAAGAAGCAATACTGGCACAGTGAACATGTATTTATTCATCAGTTACATCAGTTAGCCCCTTTCAGCACCCTCACAACATCAGATCCACTGAGGTGCAGTTTCAAAAACATTGTATGAAAAAAAAAACAAAAAACAAAAAAAAAAAACTGTGGGACTCACAGCATACAGAAATCATCTTTGATTTTGTACCCAAGCCTAGACATTTTGCAATAGGTAGAATTTAACCTTTAATTTGTATTGAGCCTCTTTCCATGCCCATAGAGTAGAACTACACAAGTAACTTTGAAGCACTTTTGGCACTGGCCAATAATTGAAATGCAACAGAAAAGGCAATAGCCTCTCACGAAGCCAACTCAGCATATACAAACTCTTCCTCGGCAATACATAGGGGGCAAATATGCCTGCACTAAAAGATGGGGGGGGGAAAAAAAAAAAAAAAAAAGCTCTGCGGAATATCAAACACTCTTTTGCCCATGCTGTGAGGAATAAATGTTCCTACCATTTGGGAACATTTTATGATATTTTCAGTGGTATTCACCATGGTATATTCCTAGGGAAACATCAGACAGAAATCAGAGCATTTATAAAAATTAATGAAATAGTGATAAAATCAAGAAAATGGGACTGTCGCAATGGATGACTGCGCAAATAACAAGACAGGCTGTAGACCTGAGTGTACTGCATCTATGCTCTTGGTTCCTATAAAAAGCAGTGTAAAGTTAGCCCAGCAGAGGCTGTAGAATGAAACTAAGTATACTGAGTGAATTTCAGTCTGCTGTTCCTGCTGAAGTACCCAACGGGAATAGTAGCACTATTCTGGAGATCCTAGAGGCAAAAAGGGAACAAACAGTAGAAGAGTGAAGAGTGAAAAAGAAGGGAGAAGAGACAAGAAGGAGAGACACAGTGGGATACTCCAGCACTAGAGAAAATCAGCTCCACCCTTCTCAGCCAAAGGGAGAACTGCAGGGATACCTGACCTGCTGATAGCAGAAAAGACGATAGAAATAAAAGCACACCTCCAGAAACACTCAGTGAGAGCATGGAAAGTATAAAGATAACAGGAGAGAAAAGCAGAGCCTCGGCAGCAAGAATAAGCATACCAAATAACAAGAGAAAATCAAAGACAATGCCAGGTGGAGAGGGTCACAAAAGAGGCAGTATCTACTTTTAATGAGATAAACTGCATTCTTCCATTTCCTCAGCCTCTGCTTTTGAAAGCATCTGGCATCATGGCAGACAGGGAAAGCTTTTCTACTTTCAGACTAACCCGCCATGTAAAAGTGCTTGCAACTATAGGGTTAATATCACAGCCTGTCACTTCTTTGGGAAGTGCTATTTGGAAGTAAGTTTGTTAAGTGCTGAGTATTTTGAAATGATAAAGAGTGTTAGAAAGGCAGAGACCTGAGTGCCACAGAGAAAAATCCTGAGAGCAA
Source organism: Anser cygnoides (assembly GCF_040182565.1). Classification (NCBI taxonomy): domain Eukaryota; kingdom Metazoa; phylum Chordata; class Aves; order Anseriformes; family Anatidae; genus Anser; species Anser cygnoides. The sequence goes on from NC_089874.1 coordinate 114,917,931, forward strand.
TAATACAATCTAACGAGTACGTGAACTCACTAGTAGAAATCCTGCCCTCCACGAACATAATAATGACATTTCCATTGTTCTCAGTGAAGCAAAGATTACAACCAGCAACTGATGGACATAAATTGAAAAAACATTCTCCAGTCAGGCTACACAGATTCTTGGGAGAAGAAAGATTGTCCTGTAATGCAAAATATTCTAAACATAACATTACAGAAAAAGCAAACATTAAAAGTGTTTTAAGCATTTGAAATGCAGTTTAGAAAAATAATTAGAATCATACAGAAAACTACGGTTATTGACATATTAAAATAGTTCAGGACAAAGGATGTGTTGCTTAGAAACTGAATGTACAGGAAAGATCAAACACTCAGTTCTTTTTGCAAAAATCCAAGCATCACTTCTGGCCACAGACTGAAGTCAGTTAACAGCAATAAGAAATAAATGCATACATATGAAAAAATATTTATGTTAATTTATGTGTTAACAGTAAAACTGATGTGTTATGCACTCACGTGCTGAAACCGACATTTGTCAGAGAAAGGTAAATCAGCAAGTGCCGTTTCATTTCCCTATCTATTGCTTTTACAGCTGGTAGAAGATTTGCAAAGTACTTGAAAAACTTGACCCTTCTCCAGCCTCCCCCGCATGAGTCACCCAACCTTCCTCCAGTCATTAGGCTGTGCTTCCTGCTGGGATGCAGCACTAAAACAAACACCAGCTCTGGTCACAGTTAGGGAGGCAATAAACTAGTGACAGGTATTTTTAGGAAATTAAAAAAACCTCCCATATATTATACGTATCGATGAAATGCCAGTCCATGACACTAGCTTACAAGGAGTTGCATTTCTAAACACATTTTGAAGCGCTTCAGTTCATTCCCTGTCCTGAACGCATGCCTTCCTTGCTTATATACATACAGGCAAAATGACATACTGTATTTTATATACTTCAAAAATATTACAGACAAAAATATTAAGTCACTTCCTTTCGCTGTTTTAGCTCTATTAAGAGTAAATTTAAACTAAAATTTCATAGATGCAGTTCCAACTTTTCATATTATTTTTAAATCGGTCAAACTTGTCAAGTTTGAGTGTTTTAGAAGTTGACTCTCAGTTCACCTTTTCTACTTTGCTGCAGTTCACCCACGGTAAGTCTCTATTCTAAAATGTCTTTTATGCATCCACATTTCTGGGAAAACCCCACTTTCCTTAACCCAAAATAAATCCCAAATGAAGCATCCTTTGAGCGAAGTGATCATGCTTAGTCAGCCAATTTAAACTAAAAATTTACCCTTTTCTGTCCAAGACCCTCCTGGTATTTTAGTTCCAAACTTGCCTACTAATGCAGTAACTGCGCTAAGAGAACTGCTGTCCCCATAAACTCCTTGGTTTCATTCCACAGTGCACACAGGAGACACAACCCCTTTAAACTTCAAGGAGTTCCCATTGCAGTGCAGAAGAAGAAAAATTCAGAGATTATGGAATAATCATCTCCAAATCGATCAATTTCCCCCTGAAGGTAAAAAACTGAAAGAAAGAAAAAAGTTGAACAGTTCCAGCTTGCCTTCTTGAAGGGAAAGCACCCCCAGGGCATGTTGTAGAACGATCCCCATCTCTTTCTCCTGGTGCTTATTAAGAGGTCATAGATTTCAGTTACACTACAGCATTCCCAAATGATAGCCCCAGCTAAGGACTATGACCTCTTAGAACAAGTACAGGGATATAAAATTAGGAATATTAAGGGTTCACATTAAGAAAGAGCTTGCCTCAACTATCAGTCATTTTGGAAGAGTGGTTGGGATTAACAGCATATCTGGTGTCTTGTAAAAAACAGAGGAGCTTTAAGGGGCTGCAGGGTCCAGCATTTTCTGAAAGTGCTACGCTCACCCTATGCCAGGGCTAAATTTCTATCTGAACATCACAATGGATTTCCACAATAGAGTATTTAATACAATAGGTGCCTTTCTCAAAAAGCACAAGGTATAGCTCAGAACATCCTGGGTGAAGTAAGATGTGCTCTCTCTTTGTCTTACCCTATTCCTTCTAACAGAGTCACAGTACGGAAGCAGCAATGGTTTTACGAACGTCATAGCCAGGTTATTATGCCAAGACCAGACAGGGAACAGAGTCTCTTTAAGGACCTTTCCCCTCCAACAGTCCTCTTTTTCATAAGGAGAGAGGTTTTTTACACCCTTCAGACAACGTTTGAAAGGATAAACTGAGCCCATAGAGGTGGTGTGTTAGTGAGCCACCATATCGCCTGGAAGCCTTAATACTCTACAGCTGATTGTATAAACATGAATTAAGGTTCTTCTACAACTACATTAAGCAAAGTGTTAAAGAGCTGTGGGGCATTTTGTTACACTTGGCTTTCAAGCTATGAATTTAACTGCTGAACATATAAGTAATGATAATCTGTTGTACCTCCCATTCTGTTCATTTCTAAATGGTAATTAAAGCAAGCACCAATAATAAAAACAGCAAGTATTTCAAGAAAATAATTTTAGGAGGTGCGGGAAATTCACTGCTTAAAAAGACTAATTTGTCATGGCAACAAGACACAATTTGTAATACGCTGACAATACATTATAAATATTCCGGAAAAATAGAAGCATGTAATAAACAACAGGTATTTACAGTAACTGACTCTCCAAAACACCGTAGTCAATATGGACTGTAGGTGTATATATGTGCATGCATGCAAGACTCGATCACTTTATTTTTAATAGTGTGTCTATTAGAATCACACACATGAATTCCCATTGTACTGAATAAAGGTCAGGGTAGCTACGACCCTGTATCAGCAGCAGCTTTACAATTCAAAGTCTGTATTGCTAAGGACAGTGAAAAGCAAGACAAGCTTGGCCACGGGATCCATATTGATTACAGCAGTAATTGGAAGGAGCATAGTTATCATAGGGTAAGTAATGACTATTTTTTCCTTCTTCACATATGTGCCAGTGCTGATGATTCCCCCTACCCTACCCCACCTCCCTCTTCCCTGCAGGCAACCGTCTTCCTTGGACAATGAGGATTCGGAATTTCAGATGCATAGATCAAATAGTGATTATAGTACCACTCTCCTAGAACTGGAATGAGCTCTGGCAGTTACGTCCTCCACACAAGTGCTTGATAAAGGTCAGTGGATTACCTCATGTCATCACCTGGCAGATCTCAGAAATTGGACCCTCTTTTGAAACAGGCGGGAGGCGCCACTCGAGGACTGGGAGAAGGAGGTTAACGTTCAATGGGAAAGACACGGCAGCCAAATGGTAACACAGAGAGAGACCCTGTGCTGCCCACTTGGAAATGCTCTCTGAGGAAACGGCTTGACCTTTAGAACACCCAGCAGTGGCTATAAATAAATGTAGCAACAGATTGTCAATGTAATAAAGCAAAGTCCTGAATCTAGCTAGGGCAAATTTTCAACAGAGTGCTAGGGAGACAGTTCAACCAAGTCTAAAAAGCTAAGGAGCTGGGCAAGTCAGTACTTGGAGACAGGGACAATGGCACAGTTAGCCTGATAAATAAGTAATATGAAAGCCAGACGAGGAATTATTTACAATGTTATCACAGCCCCCTCCGAAGCATGTAATAAGAAGGGGTAGGGGCCTATTGCTTTTACGTCACCCACAATGGCATGTCAGGTATTGATGATCTCACAGCCCTAAGCCAAAAAGTACCACATAGACGTCCTCTGGTAGAGTTTAGGACTATGACCTACTGCTGAGTGGGACTTAAGAAGAAGACGCTAAAGTAAGGTAAGCTGTTACCTAAACCTCTAAGTCCATGCAGAAAAACGGATTCTGTCTTGACGGGCACATGGGGTCTTTGAACCTGTAGCACTGCATACTGTTGTCCTCAATCCTTATCCTCAGCAAAAGAGAAGCTTTGAGAAGAAGTAGTCAAAAGCACGGTTCAAATGTATGATGCCCAAGCCCCAGGATGACTGGAGTGATGTTCCAGCCAGGAGCGAATACCTTGATGCACATAACAGCACTTGGCAAACTCTGCTTCCATGTTCCATCTTCCTAGGAAGGCCTGGATTGCTGCAAGATGAGCCCTAATAGCACTAAAGACACTGCTAGATTATATACATGTGAAATACAGCTCAGAGACAGTTGTACCAAGGGCCAGACCCAGCAAGCACCGCTCTGAGGCTGCCTACGCCAAAACCCCTTGCCGATGAGAGCACTACCATCTCTGGTTCAGCCACTGCATACCAGGCGGCCTGGCCAGCAAGGAAACGTCTCTGTCCATGGTACTCAGCCAGGCAAAGGTTTTCTTGCTGCTGCAACGATGCTGGGGCTGGGAAAATAGTTTGCCGTTCTCCTAAGAGCTCACCTTCACACAGTGGGAAGTCCTTGGCGGACATATACTGCAGGTAAGTCAGCTACCGCTACCCCTGCCAGTATGGGCAACAAGAATTATCTGCCTTCTTTTAGTCATGGAAAAGTCAGGCTAGTGGAAGAGGAAAATCAGAAATCAAAATGAGGAAAAAATGATCAGTGAAAGATAGACAGGAAGCACTGAAAGCTCCCTGGAAGACACCACCACTTGCTTCCTCTCCCACTTCCATACAGAACAGGAGTTCTGGCATTTACAGTTAATGTTCACAAACAGGTTTATTACAGGGGTTCCCTGAGTCAAAACTAACAGTTCCACCATAAAGACATTGGTTGCCTTCATTTACAAGGGGTCGCTGACAGACAACTCAGGAAGTGCAACACACTGCTTTTAAAACACCCAGGAGGTGAAGATCTAGTGGTTTTATGACTTATTAACAGTCTCAAGAGCAGAGATTAATGGTTTCTGAGCAAAAAGGGGAGGAGTTTATGCCTCATTGCCCATGTTGGCCATTCATCATGGATCTATTGTCTCTCAAGGTAAGGACAGGGGTTTTGAAAACCAGCGACAAGGCTATGCAGCCTACTTTCACAGCTTTGAGCCCCAGAGCAGTGAAGTTCCCTCCACGTCTGAGCAGTACCAAGCTGCCTGCAAGAATGTTTATGCAGAATTTTGATATGAACACCTAAGAGTGCAATCATCAAGACCTTCATCTATCCTCCCAAGGAGCATACAGTTCTGCATATAAAGTTCTGACTGGCAGATTCCCCAAACTGCTAGGATTTTAGCGGGCCTTGGCCATTCTGTCACACGTAGGAATTTTCCATCCAATACACTGACAGACTTACTCCGATAGGCATGCTTGGAGGCCCAGTCTCACAGAACCGAGCTTCACACAACAGCTATACAATTTCCCAGTGCTCTCTGAATTCAAAACTATGATCTTTAGACAAAACCATAATCTTTAGAGGCAGAAGTTACCACCTTATTCCCCGTAAGATCAAGAAGTTGGAGTTGCACATGTGGGTCTTGGACGACTTAATTCTGAAAGGATGCGAGTCCACAACTTGCAGACTCAAAGAAGTCCACTGAACTACCAAGTGCGTTGGCTGGGATTGAAAACTGGAGGAGCAGGTCTGCTTTCCACTCACTCCATCAAACAATGTCATTTTGTGGAAAAGAAGTCTGAATTTTGCGATTCAAAGCAAATGGAAAAGTAGACGTTGGTCTCTGTAGAACAGCAAGTAGAAAACCCTCTAGGGAAAAAGAGAGGCCTAAGCTTAAGTCCCCAGTCCAAGCACTGTTTGTCTTTCATTCAATAACTGTTTAATGTAAAATCCATATGCAGTCCTTGGTGCAGGAATTCTCAAGAGAAACAGGGTGACTCTCTCAAGTGAAGTAACTGTACTTGGCAAACAGTGCTTGGCAGTGTGCCACTAGCTGCAATGAGGCTGATGAATATGCTTTTGGTGCATCAGAGATTTAACTTCTTAGGGTCCTTGTCCTCTGAAACACTTTTATCAGATTCAGATTTTTCTCTGCTTCTGCAGAAATGACCAAGGACCTTTGCCATGTATCTTTTTTTCCACACAGATGGCGAAAACTGAAAAACCAGTGGCAAGATGCGCAATATATTTGGCCAGCTCTAGGATTATCTTGCTAGCACAAAGAGCAATTCTAGCTAGGATATCAAACCATGACAATGCTAAGTGCTCACAAGATTTATCTTGTAGTCTCACTGTGAACAGCATTCACCCTTTGGGACAAAATCCCCTGGAAAGCTTTCAAGTCTTCTAGTGAAGGAGATGATCCTGGCATTACCAACTCATTCAGAAAGATGAAAGATTCCTGGGCACTAGGAGTAAGAGAAAAGAGGTAAGACAACGAAACCATTACAGAGGAATCTCTATTACCCTCTGTTTGCTAAGTCCGTGATCGCTTGTGATGCATGCTTTCTGTGAAGCTGTTAGGGAGCACAACCTCTTACTTCTAGACATGCAAGAAGGTAATGATCTGTTTATCGACCACACAGGAGGATTGTGCCCATGAAAACTAATTACGATCATAATCAGAAACACAGAAATACTGACTCGGCTAGAAGTTCCCAGCCTAGTGATACACCAGTGCTGAAGGAGAGTAGCACCCAGAATAACTGGTACCCAATACATCTGGGATAATTTTCAGGTGGCATGTGAAAGGAATCTCTGACCATAGCTAGAGAAGAGAACTGCATCTCCTCAATGGTAGGAGATACACAACCGTAACAAACAATGTTGTCAGCATCAGAAACAAGTCAGGGGATAACATGTATGACTCTCAACTCTATCTGACACACTTACTCAACCTGTCAAAGCTCTAGGACTAAGCTAGAGCCCAAAGCATAAAACTAAGTCTACCTAATCATCTAAAGGTAAAATAAATATCCCCAATGGAGAAATAGCTCATGCCTTTTCCCTCAGATCACCCTCAGTCTTGAAGCTAGGGCCGCATATGATTCAGTAGCCTGCTTTCAGACAGGTTTTACAACCTGCAATGCCACTGGGGCTAGTAGAGAAGTCACACAACATGCACTGGGTTTACTGACATTCAGGTGGAAGATGGCAGTCCTGTGCACCAGTACCTCCATCACTGTTGAGCTATGCAAGTCAGCCACCTAGACTGGCATATTTGCTGCATGATTGCCTGAGTGCAAAGCAGCACATCAGGATGCTCCTCTTTCCAGTACTGCTTTTTTTATGACCAAGACTTCTGATTCCAAAGCAACCTACGGGATCATCAAGAGAACCAAGCTTGATGAGTATGTCTGTGAACACACAGAGCCAGTCAGAGGAAAGGCAGTTCTTACCTTCACTGGGAAGACATCCTACAGTACAGTCCCTGACGGTTTGAACAGAAAGGTGAAATAAACAGCACAAAACACTGTGCAGAGAGGATAGATTATAAGCAAAGTAGGAGAAGATTAGGGCAAGTGTGTGATAAACTGTAACAGCATATATGCCAGAAGTGCAGAAGGTTAAGTTTTTTTTCAACCATCTGTTGGTAGAGAGAGAAGGTGTGTTTGAGGATTCAGTAGTGCACCAGACTTAATCCTGCGTGCAAGTTTCTGCAGTGGGATCCAAACTGTCAAATACTAGAAGGACATCAGGTTCATAATCATGCAGAGTCCTTTACTTTTGTACATGACTTAAAGGATGACAATGTGCAAGTGGCTCATGAGTTATTAAATGGAAATGCTGCAGGAAGGATAGAGTGAGAAAAGCATTAACATCAGAGAGAAACACTTAAAACCATATTTTGATTGCCAATCTTTTGTAATGACTAAATTAATATAGTACAGCATCTTATCTGCTAGTGGTTACAAGTATTGCAAAGATATTTTTGGGGGCTTTTCCCCCCCTTCATCCATTATCTGTTTTTCACAAACATCACAGGATTTGTTAGCAATTAACATAAATAAATCATCACCTTTTCAGAGAAAGCTTTAGTACAAGAATTTCAGATGATAGCAAAAAAATATTACTAAATAGCTCATGAAGGGCCTGCTCCATCCCCCACCGAAGTCAATGGGAACCTTTTCATTGACTTCAATGGATATTGGATGAGACCCAAATTGAAAAGATCAATAGCACACACATTAGAATAAAAGAGCAGCTATGCCCTCCTCTAGAAAAAGAACACGAGTTCAATTCAAACAACAGATTACAGGAAGGAACCAGTTGGGGAGAACTTTTTTCTTCTCCTTTGACAAAAATCTGCGAGAGGGCAGCAATTCAAGATCCTAAGAGGTAGATCTCACAGAGTTGTAAGTAACTCTCATCTTCCAGTATGCTCTGAATAGGTGGGGGTGGACTGACACCGAGAGACTGGGGGCACTATTTAATAAACCGGCTCCCCTTTCCCCATTCATGTCTTTGGTTGAGAGTGGGAAATGAAGATTCAACAAAGCAATTTCATTCCTTCCCCTGAAGTGTCAGAGCTTCAGAAGAACACATCTAACATTTTCAGACGCTGAAACTAGAAGCCCCAGTATCAATTTGAGAACCTACAGTGGCAAGCCCCATTCTCAAGCACATTACCAGGCTGGTAGAATTAGGGGCAGTCGAGACACTATGGCAGTCAGCTCTAGTGTTTCACACTCCAGGGATTTACTGGAGGGTGTCTTAAGCCATTGTTCTGCCTTCCTGTTTGTTCCGTCAATGTAATTGTTGATTTTCCCAGTATAACTGTATGGAAAATGACCCTACAACTGGGTCAACATGCACAGTTCATAAATTCTTGCAGTGCAGTTCCCTAAGCATCTCATAGAGCACCTCCAAAGCTCAGTAAAATCCAGACAAGTGGCAGCTTGCTCAGCCATCTGAAAAATCAGAGTTTGGAGGGCTTCAGAACTCAAACGTGAACCTCAGAGGCTGACAGCCTTGGCATTTTTAAATAAATGGGAAACTTTCTAAATAGGCTAGGTGACCCTTCAGCACCTGAGATAAGGCCGGATTGGAAAGATCACACATCAGGATAGATGATACGCTCTGTCCTCCTCCAAGGAGAACACAGCTAACCCAAACAACAGAATTTCATAAAAGAAATTCAATTTTGGTAAACTTCTTTGCCTTCATTAACAAACCAACAACAGAAAAATAGCTAAGGGTATCTACTAGTTTCACAGATACTCCTCCAAAAGGAGAGAACCAGAGCAATTATCTAACACCCCCATGCTTCAGAAGACTGTGACAAGAAAAGGAGGTGCAGCTGCCACTCCATGGTGGTAGCTCTTTAAAAAAAAAAAGTCAGGAGTTTTAAATTTTTATTTATTTTTTTTAGTTGAGGAGCATGTATGGTTTAGGTTTTTATTCACTTCATTAGCTTTCAAACATCTCTACCCATTCACTATCACAAGTTTACTTGAAAAAAAGGTATTTTTAGGGACTTAATTTCCTTCAAGATTCCTTTTCATTCCCCCACCCTTTGATACCATACATCTTTCCCCACCTTTACATGTGCACCTCAAATTAAGTAATCCCGTGTACTTGTTTTTAGCTTCATTTAGCATTGCAACTCAGCAAGAACCGATGCGTTCAGGAGCAGTGCTCCAGGTCTCTTCCTACTTACTGCTCCCTCTTCCTTTTTTTTCTTCAGTTTCCCAACCCAACCGTGCAAGCACTGTTCAGTGCATTCTGATTGCAGCATTAAAGCAGAGAACCCACTCGATTGAAGAAATCAGGCTTTTGCTATGGAGGGAGAGCAGTAACTAACCAGGAAGAAGAAACAGCCGTATCACATCGAGGTGGAAAAAAACGAGGATGAATAAATGGGATCTGAGGTAGAAAAGCGGAGATCCAGAGGATGAGGGTAGAGGGAAGACGTTCTGGGAGAGCGAAAGAAGAGACAAGCTGAAACCACTAATTTTTCAAAATAGAAGGAGCAAAAGAATAGAGGTATGAAGAAAAGGAGAGGTAATGTAAAAAAAAAAAAAAAACACAAAAAACAACTTTTAAGTCCACAGAGAACATCCATACTGCCTAAAACCATGAGCAATATAGACAAATACATTATGGAGGTTCATAGGAGTGATTACAGAACGGCTGAGTTGTCAGTATCTGAAGCTAGAATATTTTGAAAGCAAGAAAAAGCAAAACAATATATTAATAAAAGTAAACATTTCTTGCTGCTGCAGATCTTCATCTTCTGTGACCTGAAGTTGGAATTAAAACCATTTGGCAAATTCACATTACTTTGTCAACTTCTCTTCTGCTCCTGCCTGCTTATTCCTCTCCCAATCACCTTCTTTTCACACTTTATCTTCAGGAGCTGTACTGAGACTTGACTTTTATGTCATCCTGCCAGGACCCAGCCTACGGATCTACTGGAACCAAAATAACCCAGAAAGCTCTCCAAACATGAGCGCACGCACACTGTCTTAAAGCATTCCAAAAGGAGGAAGATGGCTTTCCTGATTTATAAATTCATAATAAAGAAAGGTTTTTAACATAACAGCATTGCAAAATGAATACATTTTACATGGTAGTGGCTAAAACTAAAGTACCATCTAATAAAAAAACCAAAAATGTCTTTCTGCTGATATTGAGTCTATTTGGATCTACAGTGCATACCATCAAAAGAACTACTAAATCTAAAGAGCAAAATTCAGCAGATCTCCTATGATTTTGTAGGTGAGAGGGCTGTCTAAAATCATTTGAGAAGAACTCCGGTTGGCTACAGGTCCATTCACACAGCTGTACTCAGCTCAGCAGTATTTATTCAGCACTCAGTTTTGCTCCTTGGCTAAAACAGATTTAATTTTTCCCCTCTAACAATTTGCTTAATTTTTCTCTACATTCAGTTACGTATTACCGTACAATCATTTGTAGTTAGCATATTAGACTAAAGCAACATCCAGTCCAGATCTACAACGTGCCATCGTGTACATTCATCCTTTATGCAACTGTACTTAAACTCCACTTAGAAATACCCTCTGTATTCACAAGTGACTTTGGAAAATAGGCATATAAGCAAAGTATGGAAAGCTGTACAGTATAAATCTAGAAAATTCACACAGCAGCCTGGGACACAGCTAAAGCACATTTTATTTAAAGTAACAATGCAGTAATTATCCATATATCCCTCAGTATGAAGGAAATTTATAGTGCCCTATTTACAGTACAACACCGTCCCAGAATCTGTTTATAAAAGGTCTCACCTAAGCATTAAAGAGCAGGAATAAAATAACTGAGAAAGGAGGAGGGAGATCAGAAGCAGAAAATGGGAATCAGAAATAGAACAGTGTGAGCAGCCACAAAGTGATAAGTATTGTTTACCTGTCAGTTGACATTGATTAATCTTGTGTTCTGTGATATCACTCAGTGACTCAAACACCTGGAGGCAGCTGTCACAGCTGTGCACAACTTCTTCTTCTAACTCCTCCCCTTCATCCGGCCTTTTCTTACAGTCTAGCACTTCTCCATCTTCTGCCTTGTCTTCTAGTTTACAGTTAGGGTCTGAAAGAAAATCAAGACCGTGACTTCAGGCATCTAAGCAGAGCACCTTTAAAAAGAAAGAAAAAAAATCAAGACAGGTTCTTGGGGTAATGATGAGAAGAAACACATTTGGCATGAGCCTGCAGAACACTGTAGATTTTATTGCTAAATAAGCAAAGGAGTTTTTTTTCATTAATTTTTTTTTCTAATCTCGATGAAAGGAGACTTTCTCTTCTGCACTCACAAACGCAGCACTACTTCTCACTCAAGCAATTCTTCCATGCTTTAGTGTTAAGTTTGTCAATTTTATCAGAGCTATTGAAGCTGCTTTGATCACTGTACGAAAGGATAAGCCACCTATGCAATTAGTTTTCAATGAAAAGAAAAATCAAATCAATGAGTGTGCAGGAACTTCTTTTCACTGCTAACTACAGCATTTCACAGGAAATTACCAGAATTAAGAGACTAACAAATTTGATTTACATAAACATGAAATTAATCTTGATTTCACAACCCACTCCCATACTCCATCACCATGCTATTTGAAGCAAACAAAACTCGCCTATGACTTAAGACAAGCCCAGTGAAGTTCCTGATCATGGAAAACTGGAAAGTAGCTACTGTAAATCCCAAGCAGTGCACAAGGAGAGGTTTGTCTGACACGTTAACAAGCAGTTTGGGGATAGTGGAATAGCTCGGAGCAGCATCCTGAGCCCAGTTGACGCTTCTGAGCTGGAAGAAAGGCGCCCACCCGCATCCCCTGTGCAAGGAAAAGCCGTGCCGCTTGCCGCACCATCACACTTCTGCCAATGGTCAGTGCAAGGGGAGATAATGCCAAGTTGAGAACTTCTCCTCCTCCTCCTCCTCGTCCTCCTTCTCCTCCGAGGAACGGTGCAGCTTTAACTACTCCTGACTTTTTGCCCACTTCACTAAAAGCTTCCTTCAAAAGACAAAAATAAAACAATCTGTCTTCCCTAATAAAGCAAGCTGGCACTTAACTTTGTTTTTCCTTGGGAACCACAGCACAACAAGTGAAACGCAGAAGAAAAATGGTTGTGTACATTCCAGCGAGAGGAATGCAAGTGTTTCACCACTTTTCCCTCCTCTACTTAGGCCGCCTCATTTTTCCTTTCAGATATTTGAGAGAGCTGAGACAAAACGAGTCATTTTAGAAAACAAGGATAAACTCACATAATAACAGGAGATTGTGCAAGTGCCTTTTAAGATGTCATGCTCTTTAGCCAAGCGGGTGACTAACTGGGAGCAGGCTCCTAGTCCGCAGCAACAGCGAGGTGGTGGCTACATACCCGCTTCGTTTAGCACCGCAATTGATTAGGATCACGCACAATTACATGACAGGAGAGTAGCTATACCGTGCTAACACCAAACCCAAATTAGAACTGGGACGGGGTAAGGAGGAGAGGAATACCACTCGAAACCACTCTTAAATCCTCTGCCAGAGCCCTACAGTGATGCGGGCACAGCCATCCCTGTATCTGTCACTGTGCACAAAGCCACTCCAGCTGCCCACGACGAAGGTCAGGGCTCTCATCCTCCTCCTACATCCTTCGGTCCACACCGCTGCACCCCTGCCCTTCGACGGTTCAGATACAGACGGACCCGCGAGCAGAAACTGGAACTGACCCGTGTCAGGAAGTCTTCCTCATGCTGCGTGGCTCGTGATCAAAACTGAGGAATTTCTTTGACAGGGGTAAAGGGCGGAATTTATTTTTATGGGAGTTGTATTACAGAGGGAAAACAGATTAATTTTAAAAAATAAAAAACACATTCTGAAGGCAAAAATACATTTGCTGCGCAAAAGCCCTGCCTACACCCAGAGTACGATTTCTGTATGACATTCACAAGGTTCTTGCAAGAGGGAAAACTTCAACTTGGGCAGCTATTTCCAAATAAAGGAGTAATCTGCACATTTACAAATAAATAAAAAAAAAAAGGACGCTAATCAAGCAGAAGGACTGCATGGAATTTTAGCTATTTTTAAAAGCTCTATATGAATCTAAATAACTTATGCTGCCACTTCATTTTCCAAGATATTTTGCAAGATTAATGAAATTGCTTAGAAGATCACCAAGTTATAGGCGGTACAGAAAAAGAAATAGTTGTCTTAACTGTTGCAAACTGACCCGACATCATTAAACACTTGTTGGAAGGCAGCACGTGCGCATCGCATACTATTAGTTGCTCAGCTCGAGCTCCCAGTTTCATCTCATAAAACTGACAGCACTCAGGGAAATGTGGGCACTGGGTCTGAATTTTAACACGAGTATTTAAATGCTGCACATAAAGTTTACAGACCTGTTTGTTTTAAAATAAGGGTAGTGTCTGACTCTGCTTTAAGTACAATGCTGAAGGAAAGAAAAGGGAAGGGAGGGAATTCTCCAGACTTATTATTCAGGAACGCTTGCACTTTACAGGAATTCAGCAACACACACACACACACACGTATGCACACACGCACCCCTTAGTGCACAAAAGCCTGAAGAATCGCTCAATTTAAAGCTTCCTACTTAGAGACCAGTTATTAAAATTAGAATCATTTTAAGACTAATAAATGTGTTGCTTCTCCTTCTGCATTTGCAGATATAAACTCTGCAGGGACAGAAGTCAGTCAAGCTTATTCCCTTCTGCTGCAACTTTAGAATACATGCTGGAGCCAACTGGCACATTTGTTTTTAGGTCAACACTTAAGTGGGACCCTCTGGGACCTAGGTTCGAGTTTAGCCTACGACAGCTTTGTGAAACGAGTTCTGGCAGTCTCAGCCGTCTCAATGAACGTATTTCCACTGTGAGCCACTTCCATGAAAAGATGGCACCACAAAAATAAGAAGGTATTTCAAGAGAGAAAATACCATTTGCACAATAGATAGCTTTTCTGTTACAGCAACACATGTCTTCCATCAAGGGCTGGTCTAACCCTAACTGGCTACTTAAACTGAGGATAAGCTGCCGTATTTGAGATCCTCTTTTGAGAGCACGGAATAAAACACATTTTTTAAATGCGATACGCATTTATCTATACTTTCTCTGTAACCTCCTGTTTAAACCTCATGCTCACACACAGACATCAGGGCAAACGTTATTCATTTCCCACATTTCCTTCTCCCCAGCATCTGCAACTACCACAAATACAATTCCCTCAACAAAGACTGGCTTGATAGTAGGATTACCTTTCCCAACATCTGCAAATGCCACTGTCATTTCCAGAGGCTTCCCAGCCCTATTTCAGAGACCAAGTGAAATTTTTCAATGAGCATCAGCAGCAATACACACACCGGCTCCATCTGCAGATATAATTTAAAATTATCTAGTATGGAAAGAAGGGCTACATTTTCGGAACAGAAATAAATTCGGCTTATTAAGGCACTTCCAGAAAAACAAAGAAGAAGGAGAAAAAGAACAGTTGTCTTCTGTTACTGATTATGTTAACATTATTTATAAATGGAAATTAAAAGAAGCATGATTTTCTCATTACTTTGTTCCCTGGCAGGTGGCTCTCCCTATCCCTTCTTCCTCCTCCTCATAAGGGATGTTACTGCTGTAACTTGGTCTAATAAAACTGCAACTTTGGGGAAAATGAAAAATTGCATTGGCTTAAAAGTGTTGGAGGCAATAAAGCCATGGACTTCAATTAATTTCAAGTATGGGAGCGGTTTAAGGCCAACCAGCAGAAATTCTATTCTGTCCATGTAAAAATGAGGTTTCACCACATTTACTTTTTATAACCCATATAAAAGTCAAGTAAAAGTAATGAATATCTAAAAGCCATCTCAGTAGACTGGCAAAGACTATCTGTATTCTTGAAACTCATCTTACATATTTCTGCCTATGCTACAAGGATCCATAGCTAATCACAAGTAAAACATCAAACTACCAAGAAAACAGCCTACTTTCCAACCCATTTCACTGCCTTGCAGTAGACCTCCTTCCAAGCCACTTCTGCATGGAAAAGTGCTGGCAAAAGAAAGGAAAACTAAGATCATGTGGTTATAATTATTACCAGGCAAGGAATATTTCTTCAGCTCAGTGGTAAAGTAAAACTCTGTCGCTCTCTGCTCCCAATAGTGTCCATCGCAAAACAACTGCCTCATTAAATCTCTGCAGTAAGATTAATATGCCGTAGCTGCACTACATTTATAACTTGGTACTCTATAAAAAGCACATTTAATGGTTAGAGCCAGAGCTTAGATACAAAGTATTACTATAAAAACTTCTGGCAGTGTGTATACAGTGTGGGCCTTCTGTACTGCTCGCTGTATCAGAAGGGTTTTTGTTTTTCCACATCGGCACCGCATTCTTGCTATGGAGAAAAACAAAACGTTAAATCTCGCCTAGAAACAGACAGAGAACTCAGGACACGATGGGAAATAAATAACTAGCAAGATGACTTAACCACTGAGAATTAGTTTAAGAAAAAATGCAGAAAAGCAACCATTCCTTGTCATATTGATCTCTGGTTTCACAGTTTCTCAGTTCTGTATTTCTTCAGCTTCATGTGTTTATAGCAGTACAAGTTTGCTTTTTTTCCCCCCTCCCAAGTGTGCAGATAGCTAAGTGGAGACATAAGTGAATTCAGAAAAGTTTGAGAAATTTTCCATTCAAAAAGCAGAGAACTCTCTCACTTTTATTTCCTCTTTTTAAACAATACAGTTTACACACAGCTACTAGAACCTACGAAAGGCACCAAACACAAACCCACAAGACACAAACACAAGAGAATTATAAATCGTCGTAGCCAAACACGAAACCAACTGCCTCCTCCTTCCTGAGAGGAGTAACTCCACCTGTTTTCAAACAAGTTATCTAGGCACAGTCAGGGAAGACTAGCCTTCTAGGAACAGCCTTAAGGCACCAGCTCTTACTCCAAAAGGTGACCTCAGCTGAATGAATGGGACTATTCAGACGAGTCAGTGCCGCTCTCCAGGTAAAGCTCTGTAGAATCGGTACCAAAGACAAGAGCAAAGTACTCCTTGAACTCCCAGAATCAAAAAAAGTTTAGAAAGAAGAGCCCTCCTTGTTCTAGGGAATTAACAATTATTTCTTCATGATTATTAATGATACATATCCTGTGATCTGACTCAAACATCAGCTTTCTCCACCCAAATCCACTGACTTCAAATTACAGATCCCTGACTGGTAAGAAATTATACAAACACTTAAGAAATGACCCCTATCCACATATTTTACAAACATGAAAATACTTTAAAATGGAATGAAAATTCATCTGAAATGGCATAGGCTGGGCTTTTATGTGGGGGATGTAAAGGAGGATTATTTATAATAACAACAACGAGAAAAGCATGCTGGACTTTTCAAAGCATCTCACCATCAGTTGCCTGAGCTGCAAAAGGCAGAATTTCTACTTTCAGGAACTGAAAGGTGAGGGGAGATAAATGCTATTCTCCACTGTGAGCCCCAAAAATGTATTCTAAGCTGAAAGGGAGGAGGAAGAACACAGGCTTTGCAAAATCACCCCGATATAAAAATCCCTCACGCTGCTGTCAAACAGTAAGCAAGCACTAATGAAGGAATTCAGCATTACCAGTCTGTGCGGCTGTGTGTCCCACACCTGCCTGCTGGTCCTCTGTTTCATTTTCTTCTACTGTCAGAAAAAAGGTAAACAAAACAAAAACAAAACAAAACAAAAATGTTAGGCAGGTAGCTGAAGTGTTCCAAGCTTCTTTACACCAGCTTCAGTTCTGAAAGCCAGCAATGCTTGTACAACACAGCCAAGAAAAGCTGACACAGGTCCACTGCAAAGTGCAAACAGAATGCGCTGCTTTATGGAAGCTACATATCTGGGAGCAGAGTGACCAAATGGGTTTCATGCCTTAAAAAACAAATCAGATTTCCTCTGGGATGCGTGTCTTCAACAGACTCTACTGTATTTGGTTATGGAACTAAATGAGAGAATAGTTCTGGGCTTTAAGAGTCTACTCACTCGCTCCACATGGATAAGAGAAAGCCTTCTCCTGGCAGACGGGAGAGGTATGTGTGCTAATTCATACATAAGCTTTAAAAAAATTATAATAATCCTATATTCAGTAGCAAGCATCTCAGCAGTGCAGACAGCCTTGCAAAGGAGAACTAACCCCATGCTGCTTTACTGTATACACCATGCCAGCATCTTTCCCTTGGCTCACAGCTTTCCAGAGCAGAGGAACTAAAAACAATACAATTTTTGTCAGATTCACTATTCAAAACTTGTTGGGCCAGAGTGAACCTAACAACAGCCATTCTGCTGCTATTTTGAAAAATTAGAGAGCTGTTCTGGTATGCTCTGATATGATGCCTAAGTAAGATTGACTCTCCCAAATAAAAGTAAGGGAAGAGCTAAAAGGCAGAACCATTTCGTTTTTATTCTCCCAAAGACCGAGGTCTTTGAGCTAGGGAGCAGCAGAGAGAAAAGAATTCTTTCTCCCTCCACAGGGGAAAAAGCTGAAAGGGGAAAGACCGCACTTCTACAGTATTTCCGCTTCCTTGAATTTAGGCCTCAAAAAATAATCATGCAAACTGAGTTAAAATGCAAAGATCTGGGGGCTTTTTCCTGGTTCTTGGGAAAACAGATTGCAATACATTTAAATCTAGGCATATATTCAAAAGAAGAGATATGTATACACACTCCACAAGTACCTCTTTTCCTCCTCCGCCAACCCCAAGGCTTCATACAATTGGTTGTTTCTAGAATCTGGGTTTCTAGAAAAAAACACCAGTTTTCATAAGGACACTCTCCGGATACGAGGAACCCGAAATACATAAGAAAGAGTCAAGCACAATCTCCGAAGGACTCTAAACAATCTCTCTCTATCCCAGAGCTGTGTCTCGTAAGCACACTCTTCTCATCAGCAGAGATCTGATAAAGTTTCCCAGGCCCCAGAGTCAGTCAAATATTTCACAAAATAAGATTTTATGAGCTGACTGTTTCACTTGAACTTCTGTTTTGCAGCCACGAAGCTACCAGTACTTCAGTCCTGATAATACTGTATGTTTTTCTTTGTTATGCTGAAGCATTCATCCCAGCAGTCCTCAAAGCTAAAGGAAACTGGTCAGACAAAGAAAGCAATGGGAGAAGCTCATGAAAAGGACAGCTTCGAGGAACACGTGGTCAAACTCAAGCTAAGCTAAACAGATTTTTCAGTAGGACAGCACAGATCAATAAGACTTATTAATACAGGAAGAAATATAATGAATACAACTAGAGTACAATAAAAAAATAATAATAAAAAAAGAAGCCTTTTGTGACCCCCTCAAAGCCCCCAGTGCAAACTCTGAAGCAGCCCAACCTGGCCCCGATTAAGCCCACCACCCACTGTGGATTTATTTCCGAAAAGACAACTGAAGAGCAAGCTCTAGAAGTGAAAACGAGTCCACCATCCCACCCCCAAGGAGTCAGCTCAGCTTGGTCATCAGTCATACCCATCAACCACAGCCAAAGTTGTAAACATAGCTAGTATTTATCAATGAAATCCTCAGCCACGGTACATACCCTACATCTGAACTCAGCCCAAAACAGCAATTTAGAAACTCTTAACATATTTCAAGTCTCAAGATGGACCTGAGAAGCCCAAACATGAACTTCTCGAGACTGACTCACAAGTGGGAAACTTCAAAACCGTGCGCTATCTGTTGAAAAGTAAACAAAGTCTGCTTGCTTGAAGTGGATCTCCACTTAGAGGCGTATGCAGACTGAAATGCGGGAGTGCGTCCCTGCTGCTGCTCTGTGCTGAGCATCCCCTGCAGCAGCCGCAGTACCTGGACCTCTTGCTGCTAGTGAGAAGTGACTGCACGCCCATACGTGGTTGACTTTGCACTGCTGACGAGCAGGTACACCAACCATTTGTAGGGCTTAAAATTAAAAAAAAAAAAAATAAAAGAACCCCACCCCACATGGATACTGCCTAACAAATTGTTTCCATGTACGGTTTTGTAGTTGTAATGCAAAAACGTGCCAGTATATGCCTTGTGAAATCAAGTGATTAAAACTTCCCCACTATTTAGGGATATAGAAATTCAGAGAGATGGGGTTTGCTTTTGACAAAGGCTATGTCTTTATTATACTAAAAAATGGAGACAAGTGTCAGAGCAGCTAACTTTGAGCTTAGCATCTTTCTAAGACGAGCTCTTTAAGAATTCTGAGTCACAAAAGAACCAAGTAGGTCACAACAGGCCACAGCACAAAGACTTGCTAATAATACTCAGCGAGAGTCACATATTTGTCACGAAAATTAAACCTCATTTAGGGGGAAATATGGTAAAAAGAATAAAAAAGCTACCCCACAAAATCGACAGAAGAAGGGAAATCTTTGCGTTAGCACAACCCATCTACAAAACAGCATCTCGTTTTCCCTTCTGTAAGTCCGATCATCCTTCCAGCCACCACGGGTAGTTTTTACATTAAGAAAGGTTCAGCTGGTAGCATCAGAGCTCCTGATTAGCACTTTATGCCTTTCCACAACAAGATTCTGAAAACTTCAGTACTATTTAGCTCTCGTGCCACTGTTAAACTCAAGCGTGAGCAGCAGCATGACATACAGCCAACGTTACCATCCCTTAAACATTACCTATACCATTTTCTTTCAGGAGACGAAGGCAACTTTAAACAAAACGTATACAGTAATGTGCTTTTAAATGTTACTAACCAAAAACATTGCTCTAACACTAGCATGGAATGCAACTGAAAAAAAAAAAACCCACGAGGATGATATGCAAATGAAACAGTAGCATGTATGCACTACTATTAATTCAAACGTCAAAATTACTGATACTCTAGGACTGTAATTGTGCATATGGGTATCATCTTCAGTACAGCATTTAGCACATCCTAGCATAAGATAAATTCTAGATAACAAAGTGATAGAATACTAATAAAAGGAGAGGCCTCAGGAAACAAGAACAATGGCTTATGAATCCAGACTACGAATAAGTGATGTTGCTGCTGAATAGCCCTTCCAGATACACTTGAAATAACGTTGTCACTAAAGCAGCAATATCCCTTGTCTGTACAACTCCCTGCTTCCGACCACAGGTCACCTGTTTTGTTAGCTGTAGAAATATTTTGTGATTGACTATCTCTTCCTTAAAACAAAACATCGAGTCCCTACCACATATTTTCACAGTGTAACTTATGAAAAACAAAACAAACAAGAAACCCAAATACTAAAATTTTTAAAAAGACTAGATCACCACAAAAAAACTGTGGCACCACATTTCTTAAGTGATTTTTTTTAAAAAAGAAAATCTCAATAGGGGAAAAAAATTCCAGCATGTCAACTCTATCTCTTATTATAAAAGCTTGTGGTTTGGAAAGATACCAGTTTTTAAAATTTTACTGCAAAAACATCTCTCTAAACTGAAGCTGTATCTATGTGAAAGGTTGGGACATTTCAGCCCTGGTACAACCAGTGTCCAAGGCAAACCATGGTTTCAGTTCAGAGCATCTCTCGTGCTTAGGCTGGTAAACATCAACGCTAAAACCAACCCCTCATTCTAAAGGAGAAAGAAATTTAAATCAAGTAGTCCCATCAAGGACAGTTCAGTGAGGAAGACCCCTGGGGACTTTCATATAGAGGTCCTAAAAATAGAGATAATCTCCTGACTGCTCCACAGCAACACCTGCTGATCAGTGAGGATTTCACCCCTTTTCCTTACAGCCTGTTCCTGGGACACACGGTTAGCATGTAGAGGAGGAAGATTATTTTATAAACTTAGTACAAAATGTATACAGATTTCCTAGCCTGCAGAATCTCATTCATATTCTACTGACTAACCCTTCACTGAAGAGTTAATCTGCAGCTTTAGCACCCTAAGGAAGAGCACAAGTCATTTCTGGTTGATGCCTGGGAAAACCCTTGTATGGAAAAGAAATGGACAAAATTAGAAATGTGAAAAAGGACGTTTTCACTGAAGGGAAGCCTTTTGGAGAACTCTGGCTAAGATTTAGATCTTCAGATCTATTACAACCCATAATGAAATAAAAGCAAAAGATAATTGAAAAAGGTCTATTTTCTTCCAGTCTAGGTGGGTTAATAAATTAAAAAAAAGAAGAAAAAAAACCTAAAAAACTTTCCCAAATGTCTGAGCTATCCTTTCAGCCTGTTAAACAAAGCAGCAGAAGCCACATATCCCAAAATAAACTATAAAAATAGATTGCTATTGATTTCATCCCTTCCTAAAACATATTCCTTGAAAGATGTGAAAATAAACCTAATATAGCAACTGAGATTGTCGGGGATACAGAGTTTGGAATATATATTTTTAACTTGCACTTAGTATTTCCTATAATTCAATACCTAATCCATAAATTGCCATTAGCATATGATTAGTAATTCAATTTAAAGCCATCTTGCAGAAGAGCCTTTTTCTTAGGACGGTAACTTTGCCAAGTGCATCTTCTATCTACATGTTTGAATAATTTCTGCAGACAAGTAATAGAGACACTAGCTGTATTAGCATAATCAATACACAATTTACCGAGTTACCCAGACAGAACAGAAATAAAACGTGTGTGCCATTATTTCAGTACCTACAAATTACTGTAATTTCTGGAAGTCTCTCTCCACTTCTCTTCTCCCTCCTCCTCCTAGCCACATAAAAACCAGGAGGCCACTCATACTGCCACCATGTACAGGTAGATATTACGTATGATTAGATAGATTAATCACACAGACAGAAGGCAAATTTAGGAGCCTGTTACTGGAGATGCTGAGCATCCTCTAACTCCATTAAATTCAATGGATTTTTGAAGACGTTTCACACTTTGCAGTAACGTGCTGTGGAAATACAACTCCGTAAGGGTTCAGCCAGGATACAAAACTGAAATTAAGGATGTTACAGAGCGGCATTAAATACAAGCTCACATGCCAATGCACCACCTGCTAGGGCTACACCTTCCTCTGCTTTCTTCTCTCCCCGGGTACCGCCGGTGCGTTAAGGCTCAGCCTTTAGACTCCTCTGGCCAACACACACCAGCACCTGCCCTCACGCCCAGCCACGAATCCTGCAAGTTTGCAACAATTCCAGGCTATTTTGTAACGTCCTTTAAGGGTAGCTGGCATTCATAAAAGTACTCAGAAAAGAAGTACTCAAAGTATTTTCTGAACAGCATCACTCAGTATCAATGCCTATCTATCACTACTACCCAGAAACTCGGTTACTATTTTGACTCCCAAACACCCATGTACCCGATGTGTTTAGTGAGAGAAGAGCTGGAAGAAGTGCGTTTGCATATTAACACTTCAGATATCCACAATCCAGAACTCTACTGAAAAAAATTAGCTGCGTGTGTAGCCACAAGCATACATAAATCCTGTTAATCGTACACATGAACATTTGTATTTCTGATTTGTTTTGCGTTGTGCTGTGACATATCCCTTTTCCAATCCCCCCCACCGCCCCCGCGTTGTAACAGTATTCTCTTAATACCTGGAAATTATTATTTGCCTAAAAAAATTCCTGTTATATAAAGCATTTTTCTTCTTGCATTTGCTTTTTCCAGAAGACAAAGCCCCTCATAGCATTCATATTCTTAATCCTCTCTATAGCCTATCCCAACCCTGAGCTCCCCCCCCCCCCCCCCCCCCCCCCATGTCATCCTTGTAGAAAGACTGAATTAGGAGTTACCAATTAGATTGCAGTGGTTGGAAAATATTCTTCTTCTGCTAAAATGAGGTATTTTCCTAGGCAGCACATAAACATAAAAAAAAAATAATAGACTTAACTGGAAAGAAATTATTCTTAAGAAATCCTTTGGATATTCTTTGAACCCTTGATCAGGAGGATGACAGCACCCAAACGTCACAGCCTAAAGCCGCCCGGTTTACATAACATCGTGGGCAGAAGAGGCAGAAGACACTTTCCCGCAGCTGAGAGAGAATCCTACAGAAACCCCAAAGCTGGGGATGGGGGGATATCTTTTTCTAGACAGCTGAGGTAGTCAACTGATTAACCCCACTCGGACTGCTAACTGCCTCCTCAAAAATGTACCCTGTAACAAGCTTAGGCCACATCTACACACACTCATATTTTTGTCATTTAAAGTAAACTAATAATGGTATAATGCATTTTACAAAATACTTTCCTCCAAAGAATCTTAAAGTTTTTTTATAAACCTCAAGTAAATTCCAGACATCCCTAAGATTCTGTTGTGCAATGTAACATGATTATGGATCTCAGAGTCAAATTCAGGACCATGGTGAGACTTAGCAAAGCAAGAGGGAGGCTCTCTGGGGGGCAATCCTTAGTACTGGGGTGCGGACTTTCAGCTGTCCTGCCTGTCTCAAACTGAGCACTCCACCTCCGTTTTTGACAAGGTGACTGTGGATGTCCAGTCCCTTTGAGGAAAGACACAAATCAGGGGGCTAAGATAAACTTTAAGCCCAATTACCAAACCCAGTACTTCAAGGAATGCTTTAAGAGAAATTCAGTATATTGAAGCTACATGTCACCTAAGCTTTCTTACTCTCTCAAAGAGACACAGCTACGAATTTCTGCTATTCCTACAGACCTGTATTTCCAACTGTGCTTCAAAAACAAGAAATTCATTAAACTGTCTGCAAAAGCCTAAGCTCCATAAGAGAGAACAATTGGACAGGTCAATGTTACACAACTCTGAAGATGGGAGATCAAAGGAAGGGATATGAGGACCTGCTGTAAAGGTTACTGTAGCTGACCACGACCTCTGAAAGTCAAGCCATTCATTTATGTGCCTAACGTGAGGCACTTATTTTGAGGAGCTGAGGCCATGTGACACCATTCTAATGCCAAAATAAAACACAGCTTCGTGCTTTGGCTCTACCACCTAATGACACGCATTTATCCAAGTCAAAACACACCTCCTTTCAATTGAGATTACCCCTGATTTAACAGAGATCTACATTCATTTTGTACCATGGTCTGGTTTTGATCCCTAAAACTCTCTGCTCTGTTCTTGATGACTTTCCATCAGCTACAACACCACATCGGTCCACATCCACAACAGAGCTTAGAAGCAGTACCTATGGTTTTTATCATTCGGGCTTTCCTAGTGCTGTGCAGCTCAGGACTGAAATTAAACCAAAGCCCCACTGCAGCTGCCTGGAAAAATATTAAGTATTGTCCTGTCTTCCCTGGCTTTGCATGCAGTCTCACAGGTTTTTCTTGAGAGCTCACATACCCTTGCTTGGTCGCTACAAGGTACTAGCAGAAAACGTGTGGGCTGCGATGCCTCTTCCTTTCCCCCTCTTGCCCACACCCACCGGTTAGATCACTCAGCCAGGATGTGGGTGGCAGATGCTCAACTTTCTTCTCTGTCAGAAGGATTTGTACTCTTCCTAGAAAAGAGCACCTGCCCTCAGACTTGAGGCGCACTCATTCATTGCTGTTGAGCTGCCATACCTCATCTATGACATTCGCTGAACTAGAAAGAAGGTGAATTGGCACAATATGATATCCTTGTGGTCAGGACACCACCTGGGAAGGGAGAAACCTGGACTCCAGTTCCAGTTTCACTGAAATAATTCAACAGCAATAATACTACGGTAGGCACTTGGCAGACAGACCCAGGCCTCCTCTTTCTTTGTTGGTACTCAAACCACTGGAGATATGGGTCTTGTGTGTGAGCACTCCTTCTCACCCTCTTGTCCAACAAATACTCAATTACACTTCTGAAGAGGGGAATGCCACTGACAAAAATAAGAAGGGCCACTCACTCTCATAGCGCACTACGCTGCTGTGTAATGACTGATGTACTCCTTGCGAGATACCAGATTCAAGAACCCCTAGGCAAAGCACAGAACAGAATCCCATCTCTCACATCCCAGCTGAGCAAATGATTCCCTCTCTTCAGTACGGGGCGAGGAAAAGTAGCACAACCCCTTGGTTCCTTCTGCTTTGGGAAAAAAGGAACGACCTGTCCCCTGCCTCCAACAGTGGCTGGCCAACTAGGACCAGTGACTGCAGACTACGAGACACCCTATTGCAGTAAGATACCCATGCCTAGAACAGGGGGAGCTGAGGCACACTTCTTTCCTAGTATCTCACGCTGTCTCTTTAGGGCAGCTCCTACTCAACAACATTCACAAGCCCCTATCCTGCCAATGGCTTGTACAAAGGATCCAAGCACCCGGAGCACAATGACTATTCCACGAGGCAGCCAGGCACTGGAATATCCAGCGCTGCGGCACCCAAGCCTTTACAGCTTCCTGACCTTTCTTTGTTGATTTATGTTTCTATCTGGCACATCTTCTACCCAACGGATTCACTAGAAATTGCAAAATGAACCTTTTCCTATGCTCTAGCCCTTTCTAAGCCACGTAATCCAACCCCTTCCCAGCAGTCGCACGCGCAGACCAACGGCAATCCGGTTCCTCCTCCCATCTTCGGAGTGAAAATGCTACATCAGGCATGGCTCTTGACATCCTGTTGTCCTGGAACCAGTGAATCAGAAAGTTCCTTCCTTGCAATTGTATTCTTTGGAGGTGGAAAATAATTAACTTCCCCG
Source organism: Anser cygnoides (assembly GCF_040182565.1). Taxonomy (NCBI): domain Eukaryota; kingdom Metazoa; phylum Chordata; class Aves; order Anseriformes; family Anatidae; genus Anser; species Anser cygnoides. The sequence continues at coordinate 114,943,742 of NC_089874.1, forward strand.
CCCCCTCCCCCTTCCTACTGCCACTGTCAAAGTTAGAAATTCACTTGACTCTGCCTGGAAAAGAAAACAACCATCATAACTCAGTGCCAGAGAAAGTTCTGTTGGTCAAAGCACAGCCTCGTCCTCCCAAGGACACTGCCTCACTCCATCACATCATCTGGTCCAGCGACACAGCAGGTATCGTGGCTTTGGTTTTAAAGTTCCTTTCAAGAAGTTCACGAGTCAGTCACAGAGCTGAACTTGATAGTCAGCAAAAGAAGTGAAAAACAGAAAATCAAACTCCACCAATCAATTATCAGGGAATTCATCATCTGAAATATATTTTCCTGGGAAAACACAACCCAGGAAGAGTAAGGGCATACCAACTTTCAGGGATTGCATGCAAAAGCCATCTATTGTAAAGTGAACCAAGACATTTAGATTTAAAAGTGCTTTAGCTTTTCCACACTCATGCGAAATACTGCGTGTCTGTCTGAGAAACCAGGAGAGAGATTTTGCATTTCCTGCTCCATAGGAAGGGCAAAATTCCTGCTCCAGGTGATTGCCTTGCATGAGTGAATAAGCTCTCCTAAACAGGGTTTAGGAAGAGGAAGAACACCGATACCCTCACTACCAGCATCCTGTCCGTCTGTCCTTACGGCAAAACCATGTTCAGCTTCAGCCAAGAGGTTGTTTAACTCATCATTACCATTTCCAGATTTGTAAGAAGACTAGCTGGCTACAGATCCTTTACTTTCAAAGGATCATAATAAGCCCCTACCACCTTAAAAACAAGGCATTGGGGGTGGAGGGATCACTATACCAACAGATATATAGATGACTTCAAAAAATGCTCAAAGGACTAAACACTCTAACCTTAAAGAGAAACATTGTACCTAACTGTACCTGTATTTAAAAGCAAAAGTATCAGATGAAACACCCCAAAACCACCTCTCTGGCTTGCTCCCATGATTAAAAAAAAAAAAAAAAAAACACTTGGGGTATAACATACACAGCATCACTCTAGAATGCTCAGCCCTGAGCATACTTGAAGAACACGGACAACCTAGACTAAATCATGAAAAAAGGAGGAAAAAAAAAATCTTCTACATTCTTTCCTCAATAATTATGCAGTACAGAGGAAAAAAAAAAAAAGTGTTTCAAACTAAAGGACTGTGAAGTTAAAAAAGAGTGTGAACAGTGTTAACTGGTAATGTAAATATGGGAGGACGACAGTCCTGGTTTAAAAACCTTTCCACTGGATATGGGGATTTTGTGCAGTCTTACAGAAGAATATAAAGCACAGAAGAGCACAAAGCAGATTTTTTGGAAAGCAGGAGGGCTGAATTAAAATGTTAATTATAACATGTTGTAATAAGGATACCCCCAAGATCAGCCCTATATTTTTTGCTATAGCGTAGTCCCTAGGCACATGGCTAAGTATTCCTTGATCATTATCCTGGCTAAAACTAAAGCTACTGAAGTTTAGGGGAGCTGTATCTAACAGAATTTCTTTCATCTCTAATAATTGCTAAACTAGCATAATTGCTCCTACTTGAGGTGAAATAGAGCCCAAGTTATCTAAAACTAAAGTTAAGATAAAAACAAACCTCACTACCTCTTTTGGTTCTTGCACGTTCATTTTTTTGTCAGAATCCTATGCCAAGTGTTGCATTATGATTTAGAAGTATTTAAAATCTTCCCCTGTGCTATCGGACATCTGTAAAGAGAACGACTGAGCAACTGGAATGCTTTTCTAGTAACAGCATTGCAAAATATATTTGAAAACAGACATCTATGTTTTCACAGCACCAAATAAAGGAGGCCCAGTTCTTTGCAGATTTGTCTGCTGTCCCTTCAGAGAAAGACACATATACATCCATACATATATATATGCCATGGTTCTGATTTAAGTGAAATAGAGCATCTTCCTACCCCTCAGTGGTACTGATTTAGACCTCTAGTAGCTCTACATGAACCAATGGAAACCCTAAAATACATCTGGGAAAAGATGCTAAGAGGTCTGTGTTAGGGTATCAGCATTTATAATATATTTTATAATATTTATAATATTTTAATCAATTAAAAAAAAAACCACTCCATCTAGCTTATTTTCAGTGTTTCACATAGGAAGAAGAAAACCTACACAAATCCATATGGTCTACATAAAAACGATAACAATTCTTCTAGATCCTTTCCTCATTTACAAACACAGAAAAGGAATTTTTATTTTTTCCAAACTGTGTGAATTTCTAAATACTGAAAGACGTGTTGCAGAACAAAAAAATGAGAACTATTAGACCCGCTGTAAATTAGACCGAATGAATTAGGGAGCAACATAAAACCTTTCAAGACATCTCAGATCATGGCGGATAACGTTATCCCACACGTTAGATAAGTGCCTCCGCACTGACAGCTTCCCTTGTTACACAAGTCAACAGCAACTTGGGAAAACGAAATCAAACCGAACCAAACAGGTGGCATTTCTAAAGCTCTCAATAGGATCTTTGCAACAAGTTTTCACTTTTTTTCCACTAGCAGCACAACCGGCAGCTGTTTAGATGGTCACTCCTAATAGGACCTGTTCCTAAGTAGACGGTGATGGTCAATAATGCTCATGCTGGCCCCCAGAATGACCGGGTAGCATTACTGTTATCCTAAAGCTAATCAAGACAGTCAATATCACTATGCATTGCCAAAATCAATGAAAATTACTAAAGGTTAGTGATGTTTTTGTTGTTACTTTTTTTTTTTTTTTAAATATATAAAGGAGCGGGGGCATGCTTTGTCATGTCAAAAGAGAAGACTATAAATAGCCTGCATTATAAAAAGATGCTAATCTTAAATCCTCTTTGTAATTTGCTTTTTCATGTACTCTTTTATGCTCAAAATCTTAATTTTTGCCCTTTTTTGGATGGCCAAATAGAAGTCAGCAACCCACTCATGCATCAAACAGATGTTTTTGCTTTTCAGGCCAAATGGAATCTTATGAATTTTTTGTTCCCTCCCTACAAAAATGATGATGCCAAAATAACAGAGCCCCTGAAACCGACCCGTTCAGAAAAATCTTTGGACTGGTAATACTGGAATTTTAAGTCAAGTTCACAGAAATCGTGCCAATACTAATTGCTGTTTTTGTTTATGCTGGATTGATTGTAGTCTAATCAGCAGACAATCTAATGACTTTAGAGTCTAGTCCATGTAATTTAGAAGCTGGTTGGGGTTGAGAATAAGCATTCAAACCATTTGCAGATATACAGAAATGTAAAGGCTACTGTTTGAAGGGGATCTGAATGTCAAATTCTCTCCGAACTACTGTTGCTATTAAGATTTGTGTTTTAATCCACCGCTATTCTACCTTCCTCAATACTACACCACATCACCTGCACCTCTGGTATGGGAAACAGCCTTTAGCTTTGAATTTATGATGAGAAAACAAGTCGCATTAAAACACAGACACATTTACTCAGTCCACCAGCACTCTGCATAAATTGAGGCGCAGTTGTAAATTCAGCCAGGATGGAAAGAGTACCTAGCTTTGCTTAAAGAAAGGGAACAACTTTAAGAGACGCTCCGGGCTCGCCAAAATATTTTGAGACACAAGCCTTCTTTAAGCGGAGTATAGATTTACAAAATAGAGCAGATACTTTTTTTCCTTCTCATCTTTCTAGGAACTAACACTCAGTAATTTTATTTCTGCAGTCAGATGTGGGATACAAAATTACAGCGAGCAAAAGAAGAAAATACTTTGAAATAATAGCAACGTTTTTTAAAAGAAAAAAAACCAAAAAGATCACTTTCAAAGATCAGTGCTTCTATGAAATCTGTGGGGATGTTCCAGTTTCCTTGGGATGGCTTGTCTAACACCTACAGTTTCAGTGATTTTTCACGGGTGACTTTAGCATAATGAGTATTACCTGACTTGAGCTTAGAGAAACCTGGCTTTAAAATTTAGCAGGGCTACATTTTCATTCAGGCTTGTATAAAGAATAACTCTTTTTCTTCACAAGTGACTGTGTTTTTCTAACTCTGATTCACTGCAAAACAGAAAGTTTCTCATCAAAAGCCCTTAGTAAGGGTAAAGGAAAAACCTCACACCCTCCCCAAATTAAAAACCCCATAAACCAAAAGGGGTGGGGGCCCCTAACCTAAGCATAATCTCTACAAAGCACGCCAAGTCACAGAAAAGGTTTTACCATTCAAGTGGCCAAGTTAAACGAGACCTAAGTAAGCTGCTCTTCCTCCCTCCCTCCCTTTCTCATCTTAGGGGGTCCCCAGCACGGCTGTACTTGGGGAATGCCGCTGCCCCTTGGGGAGGCGAGTTTAAGGAGCCGTACCCATCGCCCTCCTTCCACGCCCTGTATTTACACGGTGCCTCTTCTGGGGCTCATACACCAGTATCTGCCCCTAACTTACCTTTCCCCACCTGCTTTTCTCCTTCCCCCACCAAGTGTATATGTGTTAGGTGATGTGGATCAGACCAGTGATACCTAATAGATTTTCTTTTTTCCTTTTTTTTTTTTTCTCCTTCAAAAACTAGCCAAGGAAATGTGGTAAATTAATCCATAAAATGAAATATAGGTCAGGACTGCTGAGTTTGATGCAACTGATCTTTCTTCTGCCTAAAAGAACCTGGCAGTTGAACTTTTATTCCCTCTTCCTGAAGTCATATATTCAAATTACAGTTTTTCAGAAAGTTAAATGATTTACTCTCTTTTTCACTCATTTTTGCCACAGCCTTGTAGTATATTTGTAAGAGATGTGGCTTTTTACAGAAAGTAATTACTATCTTATTTTTCCTTGGATAGATCTTTGTATTATTTTTAAATTCTAGAGGGCTTATCTAGTGCTCGCCATGCCTTTTTTCTGAGATATAATCGTCGGAAAGAGTTGGGGGACACTCAGACCACAGTTGGCAATGAACCAAGAGAGAGCAGGGAGGGAAGGAAGGGGGAAGAAACAGGAGAGGAAAGAAAAGAAATGTAAACAGAAACCAGGGTAATTCAGCAGAAGAAATTTTTTCAAAAAAAAAAAATAGAAGAAATTTAGTCATTAGCAAGTTCTGAACACCCACCATTTCAGATGAACATTAGTTTCATGCATTCAATATAAAAAACTCAATTGTCATTTTGTTTTAATGTATTTACCTGCCTTGTATCGCTATTCCCCTAAGATATAAGTTTCAAATTAAGTTATCAAAAGTGACAGACATATCAAAAATATCTCTTATATCTTCCCCCCAGAAAGGGCTGCTAAGTAGATGACAAATTGGAAATGTAATGTGTAACTCCATATTTTATTTAGATGTGAAACAGCACTCATGAGTTTAAATAGCTCATTAACATACATTCAAAGAATAGTTTTTCAGAGAAGCTATTTAAAATACTGTTTATTTTTAAACCGTTGAACTATATTTTGTACTGACTAAATCAGTAATACTTAAGAAATAAGAAATTTAAATAAATCCTACATTAGGGCTGCAGTTGAAATTCTCCTTGCGACATTACTTGCAGCTTTTGTTTGTTCACTAAAAATGAAGATGTAGCAACTGATGGCCGGACCCTTATCGATGAATTTAAACGCCACGTCTATAGAAGCATTTTTAAACTTCTCAGATGAATCACAATACCAGCCCTTCCAGAAATCTTACAATCGGGCTGCTTTCGGAATACTATTAATCCACTCAGAAATGGACACGATTCAAGAAAAATAACACGGGGAAAATGAAAAAAGATATTTGAACAAAGGCCACCAAGAATGATAACCTACTCCCCAAAGGTAATTACTGCAGCAATAATTACAGATGATGATTGATTTACTGCCTCTTTTTAGTTGGAAAACAGTAAATAAGGTGCTGTGGAGAAATCTGTAGCATCTCTATCCTGAGCATCAAGCGGTTTCCTTCAGCCAGTAGTTTATTGTCAGCACATCCAGGCTGCTCCATCTGGATCAGACAACGTTGCTGTTTTCTCATTTTAGGGACTCTGAAGCCACTGGCACGTCAGGAAGGCAAAGCCCGTACCTCTACATAAAATGGAAGCGGTATCTCTCGTTTTAATTTAAGCGGGATGTTCAGAGGAAGGCACCCGTAACAAACCTTTCTGTAGAGCAACTAGCAAATACCCACGAGTGAAACGCGTCCAGCGTCTATAGCAGAACAATTTTCTCTCTCTGCCAGTTAATTCTGCCCGTCCGTCCCTCTGCACTGAGATACTTGGAGGTCTAGGAGCACCCTTCAGTTAAAGTTTCCCAGCATCTTTCTGCAAACACGGCTAACTGG